>NC_090649.1:181787982-182050482 GCF_040937935.1 Hyperolius riggenbachi | reverse complement strand
TGGACCTTGGCCCCTTGGTAATTCCTACTGTTCCACTGCCAGGCCCAGTACATTCAGTGACTACCTGTGTGTGTGACAGCTGCACATTTGTAATACCAATCACTGCATACCCACCTGTTCAGTGCACCTACATACCTACATGAGCGCACGCATTGTTATATACCACCAGTCACTGCACATGTTGACGGTACCTGTGTGTGTGACAGCTGAACATTTGTAATACCAATCACTGCATACCCACCTGTTCAGTGCACCTACCTACCTGCGTGAGCGCACTCAGTGTTATATACCAGTCAGTCATTGCACCTGTTCACGGTACCTGTGTGTGTGACAGCTGCACATTGTATTGATACCAGTCACTGCATACCTGTTCACTGCACCTGTGTGACTGCACATTGTATTAGTCAAGTCAGTGCATACCTTTCACTTCATCCCCCCCCCCCCCACATACACATTGGGCAAAACAGGCAGAGGCAGGCCACCTGGCAGGTCTGTTCAAGGTCGTACTGTTGTGATTTCGTGCGGCCCTGGACCATAGTACAGTGTTCAGAAGGCGCGTGCCATCAACCCCCAAGATTGTCCAGACATAGTTGACTATTTAACACAGAACACCTCATCTTCTTCAGCTTCCGCATGGAAGCGTGACATATCTTCCTCCTCTTGCTCTGATTCTGGCACCCCACTTAACACTCAGTCGGCCGCCACCACCAAAGTGCCATCACCCCAGGGTTCAGCGGTGTGGAAATTTTTTGTGTGTCTGCCTCAGATGAGAGCAATGTAATCTGTACTCTCTGCCACCAAAAAGTGAGCCATGGAAAGACCAAGACCCGCGTAGGGACAACTTCCTTACGAAGGCACATGATGACAAAGCACAAACTGCAATGGGATGACCACCTGAGGAAAAGCGGCACAAAAAAGCAAAGCCACACACCGCAGTGGAAGATAACAGGCCGCAATTATTTCTCAAAAAAGGTGATACCCAAACTGTACCGTGATGTTGAAAGGCAAGTGGTGTCATCTCTGGCACACTATGTTGGGTCAAGGGTCCATCTGACCACGTAGTCTACAAAGCACGGTCAGGCCTGCCCGAAGACTATGTCAGTCCTCACACACAGCATCTCTGCCTGCACGCCTTGTGACTGCCTGCCACAAGACTAAGTCGCTCCCCACACAGCATCTCTGCCTGCAGGCCGCTTGACTGCTTTCTCCGCCACCACCAACAGGGTCCAGGACTCCAGGCGGATTCCTGAATTTTTGCGGCCGCTATAATAATTTTTCTGGTGCGTATACATGCCTGCCTAATTTTTCTGGCTGATTGATGTATACACGTGCAAGATGTTTTAAAGCACTTTAGGCCTCCAATTTAGCAGGTAATGTGATTTCTGCCCTTAAAATGCTGCTGTGCGTCAAATCCAGATTTTTCCCCGGGACTTTTGGCATCTATCCCACTCCCCCATGCAAAAACTCAGATGTTAGACCCCTTGAAACATCTTTTCCATCACTTTTGTGGCCAGCGTAAATTCTTCTAATTTTCGAAGTTCGCTTCCCCATTGAAGTCTATTGTGGTTCCCGAAAGTTTGCGCAAACCGAACTTTTTGTAGAGGTTTGCGTTTCGAGGTTCGCAAACCTAAAATCGGAGGTTCGAGCCATCTCAGCCATATCATCTTGGGAAAAAATGCATACTGTATATAGGTCGATAAATACTTTCTCTACTTATATTACATATGTATTGCACTGTCCACGTTTTGATATTAGTGATTTTTCGATAGTAAAAAGAGAAAAACCCTCTCAGGATTTTCCATTTTGCCTGTGCCTATCTTGAAGCCAATCCTGGCATCATTTCCTCCCTTACTCTGTCTGTGTATAATTGTCCCCCCCCCCAGTCTTCAGACACTCCCGCCCAGCTCTGCAGTAGAAAGTGCATTGAGAAATATTAGCCAATCAGAGAGAAACAGAGGTGTGGGAGGGTAAAACAGGAGGGAAAGAGGCTTAAGCCAATCAGTCTGCATTAGTTAAGTCTGTGGGGAAAGTGAAGAAGAAAAAAAGAACCCAGCATGCCCTGCAACTTCCTTTATGTGGCAGATGTACCAAATAACCGCCAGGGAATCTGGGGAATGATGTTTTATGGAAAATAAAAAATAAGAGTGATTTTTAACTTTTGGATTGCCTGGTTTCTTATCCTTATTACTTGTTTACCAGATAAAAATAAAGACGTGATTTTTGATTTTATGGCTGACAGTTACACTTTAACATGTACATTGCAGTGCTCATTTTCCACTGCATCAATTTGATTGTTCCAAAATTGCAATCGCCGGTCTGTGCAATTCTCGCTGTGATCACACTCTGTGACAAGTGGGAAAAGCATCCTGAATGACTAAAAACGCAGCAGGATTGTGCTTGCTAGTAGAAAACGTTCCCATACCATTATGTTGTGTTCCTGCTTTACAAAGAATGCTACACAATGTACCACTGTGAACCTATCCTCAACCATTTATGTCATCACCTGATCAATATCTACATAATATAAAGGTCAACAAATTAACATATAAATTGGATAGATTGGTTAGGTGAGCCCTCACACTATTTAGATGTGGCAAGATTGTACAATCAGATTATATAGTGTGTGCTCAGCATAACAAGCAAATCCTAGCAAACAGCCACCCTGATGACTGGGCTGTGACAAGCTTTCCACACAGACAGGGAACAAAAAAATATTTATAGAGGACAGGTGGAAAAACACAGAACAGCTGCAGACAGAATCACTAACGAGCCGTTGGAAGAAAAAAAATCAAATTATATACACATGAAAAAGTAAAGGAGTTTGATGATCCTTTTCGGCAAAGGAAGGCCGACAGTCAGAGAAAATATACTTGCTTACATTCGCCAGAATAAGGTTTGTTTCTGGGCCAGAACACTATCTGCATGAAGATTGAATGTTCTAGCCGTGTTGGCATGGGTTCATCTGGATACTCTCGTCTCATTGGCTTTCATATCCCAAAAACATAGATACTATATGCACAGTAATGAATTTACTCATTTTGAAAAAATGAGTACAACAAATTCAAATTTTAAAAATGCCATCAAACTCTAGAGGTGAGCATTTTTGATTTGATGGCCAGTTAAATGAAAGTCCCCAATGATTTCAGTGAAGGCAAAAAAAAAAAAAAAAATGGGTACACACTGTTTTAGGGCAACTGGAAAATACACAAAAAAAAATTTAGTGAAAGTTTTCAGTGAAACCGTAAAGCTGAATGTTGTATTACAAAATAAACATAGATTTCAGGGACAGCTTTGGCAACAATGTACCTTGGGAGCACATGTGTGATGATATCATTTATTGTTTTTAGGTTAATTTTGCATAGCAGTTCATACTACTTTATGCTATTAGATTAAAGGGCAACTATTGTGAAAACTTTTTTCTTATGTCACTGTCACTTACAGTTGGCAGTGAAAATCTCACAGATCTAACAGGATTTGGACTAGTCAATCTCCTTATAGGGTATTCTCTATTCTATACAAAAACACTTCCTGAATGCAGGAGTGCTTTTGTAAAGAATAAAGGTAATGCTCAGAATCTTTCATGAGGAGATGGACTATTCCAAAACTGGTCGGATTCGTTAGCTTTACCACCTACTGTGAGTGACAGCAACATAGGGAAAAAGTAATTTATATCGCACTTTAAGGTGGCCATACACTTATAGATTTGCAGCAGATTCGACCATCAGATAGATTTCTGTCAGATGCCTGTCAAGTCGAATCTGACAATAATCTATCTGATGTATGCTACACACTAGGAACAGATTTCCAATAGATTTCAGAATGAAATCTATTGGAAATCTATTGAAAATCGATCTAAATGCATTATTGCACCATTAGATCCAATGTAACCCTATGGGACATTGATCTGCTACCAGCAGCAGATACTGCAGCCAGCAGCAGATCAACCTAGATTTTCCCTCCTGTCAGATAGATCAAATCGATCAAAATCGATCGCACATCGATCGATTGGCTGATTTGAAAGAATCGATTTCAAATTGATCGATAGCTGAAATCGACCAGTGTATGGGCCCCTTTACTGTGGGAGAAATGTACATTTTATATGAATGTATTTTAACCTTTTTACATGAAAGTAGCCCTTTCAGTAAACCTTGTCACAATCAACTGTCTTTTTTTTAGACTAAAACACTTAAAGGGACACTTAAGGCTAGAAAAAAAAATGAGTTTTACTCACCTGGGGCTTCCACCAGCCCCCTGCAGCTGTCCAGTGTCAATGCAGTCTCGCTCAGATCCTCATGGCCCCGCCAGCAGCTACTTCCGTTTTCGGCGACAGGCGCCAACAGGCCTGGGAACGCGAGTGATTCTTCAACAATAGCGCCCTCTATACTGCTATTGTTGCCAGGAACGCGAAGAGTAACTCACGTTCCCAGGCCTGTTGGCGCCTGTCGCCGAAGACGGCGGGCCAGGAGGATCCGAGCGAGACTGCATGGGCACCGGACAGCTGCAGGGGGCTGGTGGAAGCCCGAGGTGAGTAAAACTAATTTTTTTTTCTAGCCTTAAGTGACCCTTTAATATTATCATCTCTAGTGGTCTGTGTCACATGTTACTGTGTGGCTTCCCCTATTTAAATCTCTGTTGGAAGAACACAGTGGCATCTGAGTACATGCCTCATGCTGGCAGCCTTAAAATTTCAGAGGGAATGTGAGCCATAATGGAGGATAAAGGGTTACAAAAGCTTGATGCACATGATGCTACATACCCTGATGCACATCATGCACACATCAGTAAGGAAATGCCAACAAAAACATATTTGAGTCTTTTGCTGGGGCTCTGTGTTGTTCCAACCATTGATCTGCACCAATCAGAATCTTTTCTTTCCAAGGGTTCTCATTGATCAGGTCAATGGACCAATGGGAATACTCAGTAGAAAATTCAACAATGCTTTTCCCGAGATATCCATCTCACTGGAACACCTACCTGAAATAAAGCCCTGGAAAAAGCAGGTAGGTCTCCCTCTGGGTCTTCCATTGGTCTATTGATCTGTCCAGTAGTGGTGCTCAAATACCCCTTTTCAAAATTCGAGTTAGGTCGAATTCGAATAGTAAATTATTCGAGATCAGTCGAATATTCGAGTCGAATAATTTTTACTATTCGATTCGACCTCGGAATTCGAGCTCACTATTCGAGTCGGTATTCGAGCTCATTATTCGAGCTGACTATTCGAAATGGCCTTAAATAGCTTCCAACACTTGTTTTGAGGGTGAATGATGCAAGAAACCTCTTTTTTTCCAAGTAACAACAGCAAGTGATTATGTGGGGATGTTCCTTTAAAAAAAAAAAGTTGAAAAGAGAAGTTGTGTCCAGAAATTTGTTCAGTACTGTATATACTTCTTCTTCTTCTTCTTTATCTTCTATATCTTCTTCTTCTTCTTCTATATCTTCTTCTTCTATATCTTCTTCTTCTATATCTTCTTCTATATCTTCTTCTTTTATATTGTCTTCTTCTTCTTCTTCTTCATCTTCTTCATCATCATCTTCTTCTTCTTCATCTTCTTTTTCTTCATCTTCTTCATCTTCTTCTTCATCTTCTTCTTCATCTTCTTCATCTTCTTCTTCATCTTCTTCATCTTCTTCATCTTCTTCTTCTTCTTCTTCTACATCTACTTCATCTTCAACTTCTTCATCTTCTTCTTCTTCTTCATCTTCTTCATCATCTTCATCTTCTTCATCTTCTTCATCTTCTTCATCTTCTTCTTCTTCATCATCTTCATCTTCTTCTTCATTTTCTTCTTCTTCATCATCTTCATCTTCTTCTTCTTCATCTTCTTCATCTTCATCTTCTTCATCTTCTTCTTCTTCTTCTTCATCTTCTTCATCTTCTTCTTCATCTTCTTCTTCTTCTTCATCATCTTCTTCTTCTTCATCTTCTTCATCTTCATCTTCTTCATCTTCTTCATCTTCCTCTTCTTCATCATCTTCATCTTCTTCTTCATCTTCTTCTTCTTCATCATCTTCATCTTCTTCTTCTTCATCTTCTTCTTCTTCATCATCTTCATCTTCTTCTTCTTCATCTTCTTCATCTTCTTCTATATCGTCTTCTTCTTCACTTATTTCTCTTTTCAAATTTTTTTTTTACAGAAATGCAGCTATTTTTGAGCGTAACAAATAGCTGGTGGCGCACGCATGTTGGAAGCGCCATTGTATGTGCTCCCTGGCAGTGGAAACACACAGACAGCAGGAGGTAAATTCAGCAGCAGGAGGAGGAGGATGAGTGTGTGGCAGCAGGCAGTCAATGAGGCAGGCAGCGTGACATAATAGCCCTGGTACCTAGCGGTGATACCAGGGCTGTAAATAAACACAGCAGGCAGGAGGTCCCAGACAGCGGTCGTGCAGCCCACATTGTGTCCAATACACAACTGGGACAACACAGTTTTCAACCCGGGCACCTCAGAAAAATTAAACCTTTTTTTTTTTTTATGGTTTTGTAGTTTTGGTTTTACAACCAATTACACAGATATAGCTATTTTTTGACATAATAGCTGGTGGCAGAGTGGCAGCAGAAGGTAAATCTGTGTACCCTGGCGTTGGGAAACACAGACAGACAGCAGCATCAGCAGGAGGAATGGAGGAGTAGTGTGAGTGTGGCAGCAGGCAGGCAGCGTGACATAATAGCCCTGGTACCTAGCGGTGATACCAGGGCTGTAAATAAACACAGCAGGCAGGAGGTCCCAGACAGCGGTCGTGCAGCCCACATCGTGTCCAATACACAACTGGGACAACACAGTTTTCAACCCGGGCACCTCAGAAAAATTAAACCTTTTTTTTTTTTTTATGGTTTTGTAGTTTTGGTTTTACAACCAATTACACAGATATAGCTATTTTTTGACGTAATAGCTGGTGGCAGAGTGGCAGCAGAAGGTAAATCTGTGTACCCTGGCATTGGGAAACACAGACAGACAGACAGCAGCAGCAGCAGCAGGAGGAATGGAGGAGTAATGTGAGCAGCTATTGTTTGACGTAATAGCTGGTGGCAGAGTGGCAGCAGAAGGTAAATCTGTGTACCCTGGCATTGGGAAACACAGACAGACAGCAGCATCAGCAGTAGGAATGGAGGAGTAGTGTGAGTGTGGCAGCAGGCAGGCAGCGTGACATAATAGCCCTGGTACCTAGCGGTGATACCAGGGCTGTAAATAAACACAGCAGGCAGGAGGTCCCAGACAGCGGTCATGCAGCCCACATCGTGTCCAATACACAACTGGGACAACACAGTTTTCAACCCGGGCACCTCAGAAAAATTAAACCTTTTTTTTTTTTTTTATGGTTTTGTAGTTTTGGTTTTACAACCAATTACACAGATATAGCTATTTTTTGACGTAATAGCTGGTGGCAGAGTGGCAGCAGAAGGTAAATCTGTGTACCCTGGCGTTGGGAAACACAGACAGACAGACAGCAGCAGCAGCAGCAGGAGGAATGGAGGAGTAATGTGAGCAGCTATTGTTTGACGTAATAGCTGGTGGCAGAGTGGCAGCAGAAGGTAAATCTGTGTACCCTGGCGTTGGGAAACACAGACAGACAGCAGCATCAGCAGGAGGAATGGAGGAGTAGTGTGAGTGTGGCAGCAGGCAGGCAGCGTGACATAATAGCCCTGGTACCTAGCGGTGATACCAGGCCGTAAATGAACACAACAGGAGGTCCCAGACAGCGGTCGTGCAGCCCACATCGTGTCCAATACACAACTGGGACAACACAGTTTTCAACCCGGGCACCTCAGAAAAATTAAACCTTTTTTTTTTTTTTTTTATGGTTTTTTGGTTTTGTTTGTAAAACAAATTACACAGATATATAGCTATTGTTTGACGTAATAGCTGGTGGCAGAGTGGCAGCAGAAGGTAAATCTGTGTACCCTGGCAGTGGGAAACACAGACAGACAGCAGAAGGGCAGTACACAGCAGCCCACTGTAGGTGTAAAATGTGTGGCTGCAGGCGACGTAATAGTCAAAGTGAACCAGGCTGGCTTAGTGAGCAGGAGCCAGGAGGTGGTAAAGGGTGGTAAGGCACATTAACGATGGTTCTTAGCCAGTTCATGTCCCCCTCTCGCCGACAACAGGGGCCAGGAACTCGCCTTCCACCCACGCCTGGTTCATCTTGAGAAACGTCAGTCTGTCCACAGACTTGTGAGACAGATGTGAGCGTTTCTCGGTGACCACACCACCAGCTGCACTGAAGCAGCGCTCGGACAGCACGCTGGAAGGGGGGCAGGACAGCACTTCCAGGGCGTACTGCGCCAGCTCGCTCCAGATCTCCAGGCGCTTGACCCAATACTCCATGGGATCAACAGGGGCATCGCTGTCAAGCCCGCTGTAGGACCCCATGTAGTCAGCCACCATGCGGGTCAGGCGCTGGCTGTGACCGGTGGAGGATGCTGCTGCATGCACCTCCTCTCTAGTCACTGCTGCCGGAGCCTCTACAGTCCTGTAGAGCTCGTGGCTGAGAGACAGCAGGTCTGTGGGGCGCTTGCTGCTGGATGCAGGCACCTGCTGCTGCCTCTGTGCTGGCTGCTGGACAGTGGGGGTGGAAGGCTGGGGGAAGGCTTTCTCCAAGCGCTCAACAAGGGCCTGCTGCAAGCTCCTTATTTGTTGCGCTGGGTCTCCTCCTGCAGGCGGCAGGAACTGGCTCAACTTCCCCTTGAGGCGTGGGTCCAACATCATGCTGATCCAGATGTCCTCCCTCTGCTTCATCTGGATCACCCTGGGGTCTCTGCGCAGGCACGTCAGCATGTGCGCTGCCATTGGGAAGAGGCGGGCCACGTCTGCTGGCACATCGACGGCAGTGCTGCTGTCCTCATCCTCCTCCTCTGCCTCGTCAGCCTCATCCTCTCTCCACCCCCGCACCAACTCAGCTGCACTGTGCTGCTCCCCCTCATCAGCAGCAAGGTCAGGGACCTCCACCAAGTCCTCCTCCTCCTCCCCCTCAGAGGTGGACTGTGCAGCTGCTTGCCGCTCCTGCTGGTCCAAGGCTGCCGCTCCCTGTTCCAGCAAAGCATCGAGGGCCCTGTTCAGCAGACAAACCAGGGGCACCCACTCGCAGACCATAGCATGGTCCCTGCTCACCATGTTAGTGGCCTGCAGAAAGGGAGCCAGCACTAAGCACACCTGCTGCATGTGCCTCCAGTCATCATCGGGGACGATGGACGGGATGTTGCTGGTCTTGTCCCTTCTCTGAGCGGCGGAAACAGTGGCCAGGGCAAGGTACTGTTTGACAGCGCGCTTCTGTTCAACTAGACGCTCCAACATCGCCAGGGTGGAGTTCCAGCGAGTCGGAACGTCAAGGATCAGCCGATGGCGTGGCAGATCCAGCTCCTTTTGCACGTCTTCCAGGCTCGCACAGGCTGCAGCCGAGCGCCGGAAGTGACGCACAACGTTCCTTGCCATTTCCAGCAGTTCGCCCATCCCCTGGTAGGTGCACAAGAACTTCTGCACCACCAGGTTCAGCACGTGGGCAAGACAGGGGATGTGGGTCAGGTTTCCCCTGTCTATTGCGGCAACCAGATTGGCCCCATTGTCGGCCACCACCTCTCCGACTCTGAGGCCTCTGGGGGTCAGCCAAATCCTCTCCTGCTCCTGGAGTTTGGCCAACACATGGGTTGCCGTCAGCTTGGTCTTCCCAAGGCTGACCAAGTGCAGCAGCGCTTGGCAGTGGCGGGCCTTCACGCTGCTGCTGAGGCGGGGGGTTTGGCCAGGTGTGCCGGAGGATGGCAGAGGATCGGAGGAACCTGCTGCAGTTCCCCTGACCCTGCGGGGTGGCACCACCCACTGTGTTGCTGCTGCTGCTGTTCCCGCTGCTGCTCTCCCATCCTCACCCCCTTCCACCAAGCTGACCCAGTGGACAGTGAAGGACAGGTAGCGGCCTGTCCCGAAGCGGCTGCTCCAGGAGTCCATGGTGACGTGGACCCTTTCACCAACCGCGTGCTCCAGCCCTCGCTCCACATTGGCCATCACAAAGCGGTGCAGTGCAGGAATGGCCTTGCGGGAGAAAAAGTGTCTGCTGGGGAGCTGCCAGTCTGGGGCTGCGCAAGCAAGCAGCGCACGAATGTCGCTCCCCTCCTGCACGAGCGTGTACGGCAGGAGTTGGGAGCACATGGCCCGTGCCAGCAAGCCATTCAGCTGCCGCACGCGATGGCTGCTGGGAGGCAGAGCCCTAACCACCCCCTGGAAGGACTCGCTCAAAAGGCTCTGGCGTGGCCTTTTGCTGGCACGGGAATCAGCAGACACAGCGGAGGAGGCCACTGAGGACTGGCTGCCAGAACAGGCCTCAGTGTCGGCGGCAGGAGTTGCAGAGGGGGGAGGAGCAGTGCGTTTCCGCACTCCTGCTGGTGCTGCTGGAGGAGCAGGAGGGCGGGTGGCTGCTGTTGCTGCTGCTGCTGAAGGCTGTGCAGTGATGGGTGTGGTGCCACTGCCAGCACCAGATGCCTTCAGCCTCTGGAACTCCTGATGCTGGTGGAAATGTTTCGCAGCAAGGTGGTTGATGAGCGAGCTGGTGCAGAACTTTAAGGGGTCTGCACCTCTGCTCAACTTCCGCTGACAGTGGTTGCAAGTGGCGTACTTGCTGTACACTGTGGGCATGGTGAAAAAGCGCCAGATTGGTGACAGAAACATCCCCCTACGGCATGGAAGCGCTGCTGCCTGTCTCCCTGTGGTGGTTTGGGGGGGGGCTTGGGGGGCTTGGGTGCGGCTGGTGGTGGTACTGGCAGATGCTGCTGCTGAGCCTGAGACACCAGCAGGCTGTGGGACCTGCCTACTGCTGCTGCCAATGCTTGCAATGATGCGCCTCCTTGCAAGGCCCACAAGAGCATCCTCCTCCTCCTCCTCAGAGCTGCTGAGGACGACATCCCCTGGAGGTGGTGGCACCCAGTCTCTGTCTGTCACCGGGTCATCAACATCCTCCCCCTCCTGAAACATGTCCTGCTGGGATGAGGACCCCCCAAACTCCTCTCCTGATGCATGGATGGGCTGCTTGACTGTCACCACAGTCTTGCTGTCCAATCTCTCATCCCCCAAAGTGCCCATCAGCATCTCCTCCTCAAGATCGCCAACAACAGCAGACAATTTACTCATGATGCCTGGGGTCAAAAGACTGCTGAATGACAGGTCGGCGAGTGACGGTGAACTGGCCTCCTCCCCAGACCCTGCTGGGCGGCTGCTACGAACAGGGGTGGTGGTGGTGGTGGTGAGGGTGGAGGCCTCAGATGCAGAGCTGATGGCGGGCTGCTCATCCTCCGTCATGAGTTGCACCACAGTGTCTGCATGCTTTTCCTCAATGGGACGTTTCCGACCCGGCTGGAGGAAAATCGGAGCAGGTGCTACACGCTGCTGCTGCTGTGTCTCTGCAGCGTGAGTTGCAGATGCTCCTGCTGGGCGGCGCCCAAGGCGTCCACGGCCAGTGGCTATGGGAGGAATGTTAGCCACTGACGCTGCTGCTGCTGCTGCGGAACTGTGCATGGTGGCGCGCCCGCGCCCGCGGCTTGCCACAATGCTGCTCCCTCTCCTCCTGATTCCCTTGCTGCCCTTCCCCTTGCCCAAACCGCGCTGGCTGCCACTTCCAGACATCTTCGATGTTTTGGGCGTATAGACAAAAGTTTTTTAAAAGGGCGGGTGAAAAGTGGGGTACTTTAATGGAGTGGGTTGGTGGGTGAGGTGACTGAGTGAGTGTCCCTAGTACAGTAAGTAAGTAGTAACAGTCAGGAAGTACAACTAGCAGTTACAACTTACAATAATCAGTAGTAATCACAAGTAAATTTAGTGTGTGTACACTACAGACAGTGAGTGCACGCACGCGCAAACACGCGCAGGAGCTAGCCTATGAACAGTGACTGAGTGAGTGTCCCTAGTACAGTAAGTAAGTAAGTAGTAACAGTCAGTAAGTACAACTAACTAATTACAATAATCAATCAGTTATCAGAAGGAAATAGAGTGTGTGTAGTGTGTACACAGACAGTGAGTGCACACACGCAGGAGCTAGTAGCCTATGAACAGTGACTGAGTGTCCTAGACTTCTAGTACAGTAAGTAGTAACAGTAAGTACAACTAACTAATTACAATAATCAATCAGTTATCAGAAGGAAATAGAGTGTGTGTAGTGTGTACACAGACAGTGAGTGCACACACGCAGGAGCTAGTAGCCTATGAACAGTGACTGAGTGTCCTAGACTCCTAGTACAGTAAGTAGTAACAGTAAGTACAACTAACTAATTACAATAATCAATCAGTTATCAGAAGGAAATAGAGTGTGTGTAGTGTGTACACAGACAGTGAGTGCACACACGCAGGAGCTAGTAGCCTATGAACAGTGACTGAGTGTCCGAGACTCCTAGTACAGTAAGTAGTAACAGTAAGTACAACTAACTAATTACAATAATCAATCAGTTATCAGAAGGAAATAGAGTGTGTGTAGTGTGTACACAGACAGTGAGTGCACACACGCAGGAGCTAGTAGCCTATGAACAGTGACTGAGTGTCCTAGACTCCTAGTACAGTAAGTAGTAACAGTAAGTACAACTAACTAATTACAATAATCAATCAGTTATCAGAAGGAAATAGAGTGTGTGTAGTGTGTACACAGACAGTGAGTGCACACACGCAGGAGCTAGTAGCCTATGAACAGTGACTGAGTGTCCTAGACTCCTAGTACAGTAAGTAGTAACAGTAAGTACAACTAACTAATTACAATAATCAATCAGTTATCAGAAGGAAATAGAGTGTGTGTAGTGTGTACACAGACAGTGAGTGCACACACGCAGGAGCTAGTAGCCTATGAACAGTGACTGAGTGTCCGAGACTCCTAGTACAGTAAGTAGTAACAGTAAGTACAACTAACTAATTACAATAATCAATCAGTTATCAGAAGGAAATAGAGTGTGTGTAGTGTGTACACAGACAGTGAGTGCACACACGCAGGAGCTAGTAGCCTATGAACAGTGACTGAGTGTCCTAGACTCCTAGTACAGTAAGTAGTAACAGTAAGTACAACTAACTAATTACAATAATCAATCAGTTATCAGAAGGAAATAGAGTGTGTGTAGTGTGTACACAGACAGTGAGTGCACACACGCAGGAGCTAGTAGCCTATGAACAGTGACTGAGTGTCCGAGACTCCTAGTACAGTAAGTAGTAACAGTGAGTACAACTAACTAATTACAATATTCAATTACAATAATCAATCAGTTATCAGAACTTGGAAATAGAGTGTGTGTAGTGTGTACACAGACAGTGAGTGCACACACGCAGGAGCAGCTAGTAGCCTATGAACAGTGACAGTGAGTGTCCTAGTACAGTTACAGTATATAACTACAATACTAATACAATCAGTAGTAAAGGACAGCAGAAATACTGGTATAGATGAGAGAAATAAACAGAGGACAGGAGGACAGCTGCCCACACAGGCAAGGCCCTGAGGCCTAAAGCTGTAAGCCTGCAGCAGCTGGCCTGTCTCTATGTAACACAAAAGCTACTAACTAAAATACAATGTCTAACTAACTAACAACAATATAGGTGTGTATAGGAGGTGTATGTGAGCAAAAACGCTAGGTAAATGACCACAATAAAGCTCTTGCTAAGCCAAAGCACAAAGGAGCAACTCTCTCTCTATGCAAGTCTCAGGCAAGGACGGAGAAACGTAACATGGCGGCCGCTATTTATAGGGTAGGGTCTGGCCAGGGTCCCCCTCTGTGATTGGCTGCCGTCAGAGGGCCTGGGAGCCCTCTGATTGGCTCTAAGGACATCAATCTGGGCTATGACGCTATTCAAGCTCGGTACCGAGCTCGAATAGCGCCGTTTGCTCGAATAGCTCGAATAGTGAATGGGCTATTCGAGTGTACGCGAATAGCCCATTCGAATAGCTGCAGCTATTCGGAGCTCGAATACCGAGCTCGAATAGCTGAAAAAGAGCTCGAATATTCGAGCTACTCGAATATTCGAGCTCTGCTGAGCACCACTGCTGTCCAGTGAAAATGCTCAGAAAGGAAGGACTGTCCTTGGTCCAGGACAATGAATTCATGAGAGCCCTGGCAGGAGATAAAATTGTGTGTGGCAGGGAAGGCAGTTGATGGGAGATCTTTAGTGAATATATATAGAAGACGCATTGCAATTACAACTTGGATACTTTTTGAAAAATATACCGGTAATTAATTTAATCAAATATTTTTTAAAGGTTTTTTTTCCACATTTTACTGTTTTCTGGAATGGGTAAAGAATACTAGCACACCCCGGTATGGATTCTGCCATCACCCTTCCCAGTATTTCCACCACCACCACCAGTATTACCCTCACCTCCACACGGACAGTAAACTCCTGGATGAGCCCTAGTCCTCAACACTAGAACAAGGGTGTTTTATAGGGGGGCCTGTTCCCACACTTGTGGGCTCAACTATTGCCATTTGCCATTAAAGTAGCGCTTGGCAATCTATAAAGTAGAGATCAGGGCAATTGCCTCCATATAAATAGAAAAGGCAGATATCAATGCTGATAGTTGATGTAAATTAAGGCCTCTTGCACACTGCAAGTGATTCCGATTCAGATTCCGCTTTTTAATCAGTTTTTACATCCGATTCAGATTCCGATTTGCAGTGTGCAGGGAGCAAACTGCAAATCGGAATCTGAATCGGATGTAAAAACTGATTAAAAAGCGGAATCTGAATCGGAATCACTTGCAGTGTGCAAGAGGCCTAAAAGAGACTATGAGCACTCAAGAGACCAGATGATTGTCACGGTTATGATTACTGCCATTTCCACAGGTTTTTGTAGCAAACGAAATCCAAGAAATGCAACAAGCGGTCATGACTCATGTCATTGTCAATGTTTTGCACTGAAAATGAGACCAATCTTTTTATGTCTTTATTTCAACGTTGTCGCTGCTGGATACATTGAACACCTGTAATTAGCTCATAATAAAGCAATTATAATTTTACAAGATTCTTAACACACAAGTAATCTGTTAAACAGTTTTGCATTGGAGAGGATTTCCTAGGTGAAGTAATATTCTGATCTTTAGTGGTTTGATGTTAATAGGTGCTTTGTTGGCTATGTTTATCAGTCAGTCACTGATATGATCATTGTGTTGTTATTATTACAAGCTAACAGTAATCTGGTTGGAAAATGTGTTATTGACTATTATAGCAGGGTAGACAGGAGTAAATACTAGATAAATAAATGCTTTAGACAAGATAGAACATGAGTCCGGAGGAAGTGTGCATTGACAGCTGTGAGGGACAGGTGTCACACCAAAGGTTCCCTGTTCCACAAGTGCCAGAAGAGACACACTGATCAATGACGGTAGTCTCTGCACAAAATTGCTTTCATTCCTTTATTTAGAATTCTTGCCGGGTCAGCTGAACATAGCAACAACAATATTCGTTAAGACAAAAGTACGGATTATCAAGTTGCAGGCAGGGAATTTGTGTGTACTTAGCAATGAAGATATTTCTTTAGGTAGGTACACATGCATAGTAACTGTTGCCTCAGAGAGTACTAGTGTTGAGCAGAAATTTTCACAATTTTGTGTTTCCTTAATTATGGATGCAACTTTTGCCACCTCGACACAAATTCATAATTTTGTAATTGCCATACAAACCGCAATTCGGAATTCCCTTAAGCGAAATTTCGGTTTAGTAATTTCGTGTTTCGGCGCAAATTCGTGTTTAATGTGAAATTTCGTAATTTCATGTTTTCTATAGAAACAGTTACTGTATAGTTATAATTATTTTTAGTTATAGTTTTTTTTAGTTTTTTTATTTTTATAGTTATAGTTATTTTAGTTACGAAAATGGACGTAATTTCATTTCTAATAGTAATTATGCACATTTAGGTAATGACTAAACTCAGGAAAGTCACTCATTGATTGCAATTACTGGTTGCAATTACTGATAATGCAAAGGTCCCTGCACATGCTGCTGCTTTAAGCTCTCTTTGCCATGGTGCACTTAGCGGTCATGTTGAGACACTTGGTTTTGCGCCTTGCAATATCGAATAATGCAAAGGTCCCTGCAAATGCTGTCACTTTAAATGCATCAGGAGGCTCTACCTACAGCCACTTCTGAGACAGGTGCTCTTTGTCAAGGTGCACTTAGCAGTCATGCATACTGAGACACTTGGTTTTGGGCCTTGCAATATCTGATAATGCAAAAGTCCCTGCTCATGCTGTTGCTTTAAATGTATCAGGAGGCTCTGGACTGAAACACAATTTTTAGAACGGACGAATTTCCAAAATTCTGATATGTTTGTGTTACGTAAATGATCGTAATTACGAAATTCTCCATAAACCCTAAAGACCTCAGGTGACTATTCAGTGTATTGGATTACATTGCATCGCTGTGTTTGGTGATTACTATCTGCCAGTCTGTATGCTACATCTGCCTGTAGGGTATTGTAGTTTGTATTAGGCAGGAGCTATCGCAGGTGTTAGGGTTGGGTTACATATCAGTCATATGGGCATACAGTCTGACTCACAGCAGGTGACCAGGCAAGCCTGACACCTAGCAGCTCTAGTGTGGTTCTGCATTAAAGGGGAACTGAAGAGAGAGGTATATGGAGGCTGTCATGTTTATTTCCTTTTAATCAATACCAGTTGCCTGGCAGCCCTGCTGGTCTATTTCTCTGCAGTAGTATCTGATTAAAACCAGAAACAAGCATGCAGCTAGTCTTGTCAGATCAGACTTATAATTCTGAACCACTGAAACACCTGATCTGCTGCATGCTTGTTCAGGGGCTATGGCTTATAGTATTAGAGGCAGAGGATCAGCAGGGCTGCCAGGCAACTGGTATTGTCTAAAAGGAAATAAACATGACCGCCTCCATATACCTCTCTCTTCAGTTCCCCTTTAAGCCTGGGAAGAAGCTGTTCCTGTGCCTGGAAGGTTTGGTTGTGACTGACCAGTATCTTCCACCTGAAGGCATAAGTTGGAAGATGGAGTGAGCAGGGTCAGAGGGGTCAGAGGCAATCTTTCCTGCACTCTTTCTGCACCTGCTAGAGGTGAAGGTCCTGCAGGGAAGGTAAGCTACAGCCAATTATTCTTTCTAGACTAGGGTGCATTAAAGTTAATCAATCCAAATAAACCTAAACTATAAAGACTACCATTGTATACAATGAACAGAGGCGCCAAAAGTATAAGATTAGATTAAATGAGCTTAAAAACCAACTTAAATGGCAAAATTGAAGGAGGAAGTGGTGGTCTTACCTCCCTCAAGCAGACACGACAACGACTGCGATTCAGACAGTCAAACACATTTATTAGGAACTCCAAAAAGAAATGCAACCCGTTTCGCAGGTTCAACCCCGCTTCATCAGGCAATATAGGGAGGAGTATCAAACAATCTGCACAAGGATTCAAATTAAGCTCCTCTGTTTGACTGTTAAGTACAATTAAGTACAATTAAGTGCAACCCTGCAACGTCAAAAGGGAGAAGAACCATCAGCTCAGTTTTGCCACGCATATATGTACTGTGCTTGTATATGAAGACATGGCTTGCTTATCAAGTCAAAATTTCATAACAATGATTTGCTCGTCTTGCAAAGCACTCTTAACCACTTGAGGACCTAGGGCTTTCTACCCCTTAAGGACCGGCCACTTTTTTTCCATTCAGACCACTGCAGCTTTCACGGTTTATTGCTCGCTCATACAACCTACCACCTAAATGAATTTTGGCTCCTTTTCTTGTCACTAATAAAGCTTTCTTTTGGTGCTATTTGATTCCTCCTGTGATTTTTACTTTTTATTATATTCAGCAAAAAAGACATGAATTTTGGCTAAAAAATGATTTTTTTAACTTTCTGTGCTGACAGTTTTCAAATAAAGTAAAATTTCTGTATACATGCAGCGCGAAAAATGTGGACAAACATGTTTTTGATAAAAAAAACCCATTCAGCGTATATTTATTGGTTTGGGTAAAAGTTATAGCGTTTACAAACTATGGTGCAAAAAGTGAATTTTCCCATTTTCAAGCATCTCTGACTTTTCTGACCCCCTGTCATGTTTCATGAGGGGCTAGAATTCCAGGATAGTATAAATACCCCCCAAATGACCCCATTTTGGAAAGAAGACATCCCAAAGTATTCACTGAGAGGCATAGTGAGTTCATAGAAGATATTAATTTTTGTCACAAGTAAGCGGAAAATGACACTTTGTGACACGAAAAAAAAAAAAAAAAAAGTTTCCATTTCTTCTAACTTGCACCAAAAAAAAATGAAATCTGCCACGGACTCACCATGCCCCTCTCTGAATACCTTGAAGGGTCTACTTTCCAAAATGGGGTCATTTGTGGGGTGTGTTTACTGTCCTGACATTTTGGGGGGTGCTAAATTGTAAGCACCCCTGTAAAGCCTAAAGGTGCTCATTGGACTTTGGACCCCTTAGCGCAGTTAGGCTGCAAAAAAGTGCCACACATGTGGTATTGCCGTACTCAGGAGAAGTAGTATAATGTGTTTTATGTTGTGTATTTTTACACATACCCATGCTGGGTGGGAGAAATATCTCTGTAAATGACAATTTGTTAATTTTTTTTACACACAATTGTCCATTTACAGAGTTATTTCTCCCACCCAGCATGGGTATGTGTAAAAATACACCCCAAAACACATTGTACTACTTCTCCTGAGTACGGCGATACCACATGTGTGGCACTTTTTTGCACCCTAACTGCGCTAAAGGGCCCAAAGTCCAATGAGTACCTTTAGGATTTCACAGGTCATTTTGCGGAATTTGATTTCCAGACTACTCCTCACGGTTTAGGGCCCCTAAAATGCCAGGGCAGTATAGGAACCCCACAAATGACCCCATTTTAGAAAGAAGACACCCCAATGTATTCCGTTAGTAGCATAGCGAGTTCATAGAAGATTTTATTTTTTGTCAAAAGTTAGCGGAAAATTGATTTTTATTGTTTTTTTCACAAAGTGTCATTTTCCACTAACTTGTGACAAAAAATAAAATCTTCTATGAACTCACCATACTCCTAACGGAATACCTTGGGGTGTCTTCTTTCTAAAATGGGGTCATTTGTGGGGTTCCTATACTGCCCTGGCATTTTAGGGGCCCTAAACCGTGAGGAGTAGTCTGGAAATCAAATTCCGCAAAATGACCTGTGAAAGCCTAAAGGTGCTCATTGGACTTTGGGCCCTTTAGCGCAGTTAGGGTGCAAAAAAGTGCCACACATGTAGTATCACCGTACTCGGGAGAAGTAGTACAATGTGTTTTGGGGTGAATTTTTACACATACCCATGCTGGGTGGGAGAAATATCTCTGTAAATGGACAATTGTGTGTAAAAAAATCAAAAGATTGTCATTTGCAGAGGTATTTCTCCCACCCAGCATGGGTATGTGTAAAAATACACCCCAAAACACATTGTACTACTTCTCCCGAGTACGGCAATACCACATGTGTGGCACTTTTTTGCACCCTAACTGCGCTAAAGGGCCCAAAGTCCAATGAGCACCTTTAGGCTTTCACAGGTCATTTTGCGGAATTTGATTTCCAGACTACTCCTCACGGTTTAGGGCCCCTAAAATGCCAGGGCAGTATAGGAACCCCACAAATGACCCCATTTTAGAAAGAAGACACCCCAAGGTATTCCGTTAGGAGTATGGTGAGTTCATAGAAGATTTTATTTTTTGTCACAAGTTAGTGGAAAATGACACTTTGTGAAAAAAACAATAAAAATCAATTTTCCGCTAACTTTTGACAAAAAATAAAATCTTCTATGAACTCGCTATGCTACTAACGGAATACCTTGGGGTGTCTTCTTTCTAAAATGGGGTCATTTGTGGGGTTCCTATACTGCCCTGGCATTTTAGGGGCCCTAAACCGTGAGGAGTAGTCTGGAAATCAAATTCCGCAAAATGACCTGTGAAAGCCTAAAGGTGCTCATTGGACTTTGGGCCCTTTAGCGCAGTTAGGGTGCAAAAAAGGGCCACACATGTGGTATCGCCGTACTCGGGAGAAGTAGTACAATGTGTTTTGGGGTGTATTTTTACACATACCCATGCTGGGTGGGAGAAATACCTCTGTAAATGACAATCTTTTGATTTTTTTTACACACAATTGTCCATTTACAGAGTTATTTCTCCCACCCAGCATGGGTATGTGTAAAAATACACCCCAAAACACATTGTACTACTTCTCCCGAGTACGGCGATACCACATGTGTGGCACTTTTTTGCACCCTAACTGCGCTAAAGGGCCCAAAGTCCAATGAGCACCTTTAGGATTTCACAGGTCATTTTGCGGAATTTGATTTCCAGACTACTCCTCACTAGAGTTGGGCCGAACCTCCGATTTTAGGTTCGCGAACCGGGTTCGCGAACTTTCGCGGAAGGTTCGGTTCGCATTAAAGTTCGCGAACCGCAATAGACTTCAATGGGGATGCGAACTTTGAAAAAAAAAAAAAATTATGCTGGCCACAAAAGTGATGGAAAAGATGTTTCAAGGGGTCTAACACCTGGAGGGGGGCATGGCGGAGTGGGATAGATGCCAAAAGTCCCCGGGAAAAATCTGGATTTGACGCAAAGCAGCGTTTTAAGGGCAGAAATCACATTGAATGCTAAATGACAGGCCTAAAGTGCTTTCAAACATCTTGCATGTGTATACATCAATCAGGTAGTGTAATTAAGGTACTGCTTCACACTGACACACCAAACTGTTCACTGAACAGAACAGGTATGCAGTGGCGGGTTCACTGAACAGGTATGCAGTGGCAGGATCAATGAACAGGTATGCAATGGCAGGATCACTGAACAGGTACGCAGTGGCAGGATCACTGAACAGGTATGCAGTGGCAGGATCAATGAACAGGTATGCACTGGCAGGATCACTGAACAGGTATGCAGTGGCAGGATCAATGAACAGGTATGCAGTGGCAGGATCAATGAACAGGTATGCACTGGCAGGATCACTGAACAGGTATGCAGTGGCAGGATCAATGAACAGGTATGCAGTGGCAGGATCAATGAACAGGTATGCAGTGGCAGGATCACTGAACAGGTATGCAGTGGCAGGATCACAGTACAGGTATGCAGTGGGCTGAGGGCTCACTGAACAGAACAGGTATGCAGCCAGGAAGAAGTTAAGCCTAACTAATCTTTCCCTATGAGAGACTGCAGCAGCTCGCCCTACTCTCACTAATGCAGGCACACGAGTGGCCATAACGGCCGCCGCTGCCTGCCTTATATAAGGGGGGGTGGGGCTCCAGGGGCTAGTGTAGCCTAATTGGCTACACTGGGCCTGCTGACTGTGATGTAGAGGGTCAAAGTTGACCCTCAGGTGCATTATGGGGCGAACCGATTTTTTGCGAACTTTTGCCGCAAAACGTTCGCGTGCGACACCCGCACGCGAACCACCTAAGTTCGCGCGAACCACGTTCGCCGGCGAACCGTTCGGCCCAACTCTACTCCTCACGGTTTAGGGCCCCTAAAATGCCAGGGCAGTATAGGAACCCCACAAATGACCCCATTTTAGAAAGAAGACACCCCAAGGTATTCCGTTAGGAGT
The DNA here is from genome assembly GCF_040937935.1 of Hyperolius riggenbachi. NCBI lineage: Eukaryota > Metazoa > Chordata > Amphibia > Anura > Hyperoliidae > Hyperolius > Hyperolius riggenbachi. The sequence goes on along the minus strand of NC_090649.1, from coordinate 182,028,955 downwards.
ATGGTGAGTTCATAGAAGATTTTATTTTTTGTCACAAGTTAGCGGAAAATGACACTTTGTGAAAAAAACAATACAAATCAATTTTCCGCTAACTTTTGACAAAAAATAAAATCTTCTATGAACTCACCATACTCCTAACGGAATACCTTGGGGTGTCTTCTTTCTAAAATGGGGTCATTTGTGGGGTTCCTATACTGCCCTGGCATTTTAGGGGCCCTAAACCGTGAGGAGGAGTCTGGAAATCAAATTCCGCAAAATGACCTGTGAAATCCTAAAGGTACTCATTGGACTTTGGGCCCTTTAGCGCAGTTAGGGTGCAAAAAAGTGCCACACATGTGGTATCGCCGTACTCGGGAGAAGTAGTACAATGTGTTTTGGGGTGTATTTTTACACATACCCATGCTGGGTGGGAGAAATAACTCTGTAAATGGACAATTGTGTGTAAAAAAATCAAAAGATTGTCATTTACAGAGGTATTTCTCCCACCCAGCATGGGTATATGTAAAAATACACCCCAAAACACATTGTACTACTTCTCCCGAGTACGGCGATACCACATGTGTGGCACCTTTTTGCACCCTAACTGCGCTAAGGGGTCCAGAGTCCAATGAGTACCTTTAGGCTTTACAGGGGTGCTCAAAATTTAGCACCCCGCCCACTTGCCAGGACAGTTAACAAACCCCACAAATGACTCCATTTTGGAAAGAATACACAACAAGGTATTCCATGAGGGGAATGGTGAGGTCATTGAAAATTTTATTTTTTGTCACAAGTTAACGGAAAATGACACTTTGTTAAAAAAAAATAAAAAAAAAAATTCTGCTAACTTGTGACAAAAACTAAAATCTTTTATGAACTCACCGTGCACCTCACATAATACTTTAGGGTGTCCTCTTTCCAAAATGGGGTCATTTGTGGAGTCTGTCCTGGCATTTTAGGGTCTCTGCAATCATTACATGTATGGCCAGTATTAGGAGTTTCTGCTATACTCCTTATATTGGGTATACAAGTAATGCACTCTGGGCTGAAAGGAAAAATGAACGGCAAACATACCTTGCTCCACATCAATGGCAGATCTTCCTCCACATCAATGGCAGTGATAACCTCAGGAGAGAGACACCCCGTGCCACCCTGCACTCAGGGTGAGCCACCAACTTATGTGACTGGGCCTCAGAACTTTAGTATACAGCATTATGCCTGTAGGATACAGCAATATGCCTGCCAATAGAGATGACTCTGTCCAAGACAGTAGAAAAGTAGATCCGGGCACCAATACAATGCGAATTCCACTTTTATTTCATCCCACACACAGACAGATACAAGAGCATGGGGCTGGTCTAACAGCCGTTTCACAAGCTCAGCAGCTTGCTTCCTCAGAGACAAAAACCCCAACTACAATGACACATTATATACAGATACACATTTCCGCAATTGTCTTACGTATACACGGAAGAAGGAGGGAGGAGAGAGGGAGGAAACACTCACCAAACCGCCGTCCGGTTCATTACCGAGCGTGCATCAACTCTGATGGAACGCCCCGAGCCTTCCGGAGTGCACCGCACATAGGCTCCACCCCTTTCAGGGAGGATACCTCCAGGAGTTTCCCTCCAATCGTACTCACCAGCGTCATTTGCGTGGTGACCTCAGCATGCGTGCAGCTTCCCGGATGGTACCAATAAACCTGCTTCCGCGTTCCACCCAGCTGGTAACCTGGGGAACGCGTATAGCAACGGCGAACTCCACCTCCTCCTGGAAAAGATAAGGGTATAGAAAAAGACAAATTACAAAACATATACATATTATTAAAATCAATAAAAAACACACAGTGAGCAGCCATACATAGAACCAACTAGTACTAAAAATAGCAGGATGTCGTACTAAACAATAGAAGTAACAAATCGATTTCCTAAACGCTTTTAAAGGGACAGAGATCAATTACCCCCTAAATCGACATCTGGCTTTAGGAACAATTTCCCACAGACAATAAGTTGTCCTGTGGAGGGGGGGGGGGGGGGAGGGAAAGGGAAAGCAGTGAGAGTTCCGCCTAGGGTGATAGTTGTAAAAAGGGGGGAGAGGAACATTAACCCAATAATACAAACTACTTCAGATCCTAAGTTCTAATATTTATCCAAAAAACAATGCAGCTCATTCCGTTCGTTTAGACCCAGGTTGCCACAGGCATCTGTGACTGATATCAGTCTTGCCTCCTCCCTGCACAAAAGCTTCTCCCTATCACCCCCCCTGTGTGGGACATCAACCAATTTCAGGCCAAAGAACCTCAGGACATCAGCATTACCTCCATGACTCTCCCTCACATGGGCAATCAATTTGGAGGCCCCCTTACCAGTTTCTATCGAGTGATAATGCTCCTGAAATCGTGTGCACATTTGTCTAGTTGTTTCCCCGATATAAAACCGGCCACAGGGACAGACCACTGCATACACTACAAATCTCGATCTGCAGTGCATGAATTCCTTGATACTCAGGGTGCTACCCCCCAAGCGTACGGATTTCCCCGGGATAAACTGGCTACAATGAGTACAATTGTGGCATTTGAAATTGCCCCTCGGTCTCATCTGTTCCAACCAGTTTAATTTACGTGCAGTTCGAAATTCACTGCATACTACCGCATCTCCAATCGTTTGCGCACGCCAAAAAGATATGAGTGGTCTATCACCCATGGCCGATCCCAGACCAGGGCTCTCCTTTAGACTGGTCCAGTGCTTCAACACACTGGACCGTATTCTATCAGCCAGTGGGGAAAAATCAAACACAAAGGGGACAACTCGGTTGGTGGTCTTAGAGGCAAGGGGCTCTCTCTTTCCCGTTTTTTTAGCCAATAAATCAACCCGTTGTAGGCCATCAGCTTTATTATAGGCCTGTATCAACAGAGGGAGTGGGTAGCCTCTCGCCAATAGTCTAAGACCCAAGTCTCTACTCTGCATTTCAAAGTCCTCCTGTCTAGAGTTGTTTCTCTTAATTCTCAGGAATTGACTATATGGGATGGAATCGAGCACATGGCGTGGGTGGTAGCTCGAATAATGGAGAATGGAGTTGGTAGCTGTAGCTTTCCTGTGGCCTTTGCTCAACAGTCTATCCCCATCGGGGAAAATTACCAAATCCAAAAACTCCAATGAGTCTCCCCCCCATACACCAGTAAATCTCATATTGAGATCGTTAGTGGAGAGCCAATCCACGAACTCCAGGAACTGGGGCCTACTACCCTGCCAGACCAATAGGACGTCGTCCATATACCTGGACCAGGAGACAATGGCGTGGCGAAAGGGGTTTAGCTCACTATAGATATATTTCTCCTCCCAGTGTCCCAAAAATATGTTTGCAAAGGTAGGGGCCACCGGGGTCCCCATCGCCACGCCTGAGGCCTGCCTGTACCAGGTATCATTAAAAAGAAAGGCATTGTGGGCCAGAACGTAGGAGAGACACTCCCCCACGTACCTGGCCCACCCGACGTCCTTACCTTGGTCCGCAAGAAAGCCTTCCAGCACCTTGACACCTTTGTCCTGGGGAATACGTGTGTATAGGCTCTCCACATCAATCGACGTTAGATGGTAGTCCTCCTTCCATACCATATTTGGCAGCCATCTCAGTACTGCCAATGTATCTGCCAGATAGGAGGGAATTTTTGTCAAAAATGGCCTCAACAGGAAATCAAGATACCTCGACAGAGGCTCTGTCACCGAACCCTTTGCTGAGACAATTGGGCGGCCAGGTGGGTTCTCGAGGTCCTTGTGAACTTTTGGGAGGAAATACCAAACTGGTTTCCTAGGGTAATCGGGGAGAAGTCCCTCCCCCAATTTGCGTGAGAGCCACCCCAATTCCACCCCCTTACGCAAAAGACTTTGTAAATTTCTTTTATACTGAAAAGTGGGGTCACCATTCAGCTTCACATAGAACCCATCCGGTCCCTCCAACTGTCTCATAGCCTCCCTAGCATATCCCTCCTTGGACATGACCACCAAGTTGCCCCCCTTATCAGCCTTCTTCAAGACCAAATGGGGATGCTTCTTGAGCCAGTTCAGGGCTTTGACCTCTATTTGGGTAAGGTTGTTTGGGGCTCGTGGATAGATGAGGGCCTTAAGGTCATTCCTGACCTTCATATCAAAATGGTCAATTTTAGACCCAGGGGTGGAGGGAAAGTCCCTAGTTGATTTACAGGGAATGAAGGAACTCAATTCTTCTTTATCCTCCACTGCAACATTCACTTCAACCCTATTGGACTCAAACCAAAGGGAATTCAAGTTCTTCCGTGTATACGTAAGACAATTGCGGAAATGTGTATCTGTATATAATGTGTCATTGTAGTTGGGGTTTTTGTCTCTGAGGAAGCAAGCTGTTGAGCTTGTGAAACGGCTGTTAGACCAGCCCCATGCTCTTGTATCTGTCTGTGTGTGGGATGAAATAAAAGTGGAATTCGCATTGTATTGGTGCCCGGATCTACTTTTCTACTGTCTTGGATATATGCCCTATTTGCCGGAGGCACATACTAGCCCTGACCACTGACCCCCGCAAAGGTGCCATTCAGCAACTAGTGCCGCCTCCTGCTTCTTTCTACTGACTGACAGACTTGATCCTGCAATCGGAGGCAGAGCACAGATGCAGAACCCGGAATCAATAGAAAAGCCTGGAACGTCTGCGACTGAGACATCTACAGGTACCACTATTGTCCAGGAAGGAAGGAGTGATTGGCAAACCTTCTTGACGGATACAGTGCAGGGGTCAGCGTCCAGCAGGGCGTTGGCCGTGAGGGTGGTTGAACAGAAGGTACGTAAGCTTTCAGAAAAAGAAGTACAACTGTTTTGGACTGTAGCCACCCTCAAACGTTATGATGACAAACAGATTGCGGCTAGAGGTTTTAGAAGATATAGTGAAGCCATAGAATACCAAGATGATGTGGATTTTATGAAATTGTGGCAGGAGCAACAACTTGATAATGCCTTAAAACTGCAAAAAATAGTGCTGAATAGAAGCGAGGTGGAATACAATAAACTTGCAACTGAATTAGAGGAGTGTAAATTAGAGCTGAGTCAACTTACTACACCAGAACAGTATAAAGAGACTCTGTCAAAAATTGATACCCGTATAGGATCCCTACAGAACAGCATAAAAGAGCGAAAGTTGAGGAAGTTCAGGAGGGACCAGGACGACTTCCAGAAAGGCCGCATTTTCGATTGGGGACAACCCCAGAATATTCTGAGGAAAAGACCTGCTGGAAATAGAGGGGGTCAGGGAAGGAAGCACGGCTACTGGACGACGGACTCAGGATCCGACTCTAGCCCAGAGAGAGGACATAAAAAACCGACCACAACACCTGAAAGACCTAGTGCCCCGCAAGGATGTGCAGGAGCCCCTTTAGAGGCAGGACCCGCCGGGGAAGGCGACACTCCAAGAAAGAAATCAGACAAACGAGTGAGGTGGCAGCAAAGAACCCCTGGAAGGAGATATTGGAGGAAGAAGTAGAGGGTAATTCCCGGGAGGATGACCTCCAAATTATTAACATTTCGGGGATAGCTTTGATTGACGGTTGCGACTCCCTGCTTAAGAAGGGACTTAATTTTGCACCTAATTGCGATTTTGACCAATTCGCCTTTGAGGTGGATTGGTATAAGGCCATCCGGAAATTGAATATCGCCTCCACCTTTAACTGTAACAGGGAACTTGATGTAGAAACACCAGTACCTGAAGGCTTGGGTGATTTGGGCTTCATCCCTAACTCCACTGATCTCCAGGCCTTGGAGGACTTGAATTCCCTTTGGTTTGAGTCCAATAGGGTTGAAGTGAATGTTGCAGTGGAGGATAAAGAAGAATTGAGTTCCTTCATTCCCTGTAAATCAACTAGGGACTTTCCCTCCACCCCTGGGTCTAAAATTGACCATTTTGATATGAAGGTCAGGAATGACCTTAAGGCCCTCATCTATCCACGAGCCCCAAACAACCTTACCCAAATAGAGGTCAAAGCCCTGAACTGGCTCAAGAAGCATCCCCATTTGGTCTTGAAGAAGGCTGATAAGGGGGGCAACTTGGTGGTCATGTCCAAGGAGGGATATGCTAGGGAGGCTATGAGACAGTTGGAGGGACCGGATGGGTTCTATGTGAAGCTGAATGGTGACCCCACTTTTCAGTATAAAAGAAATTTACAAAGTCTTTTGCGTAAGGGGGTGGAATTGGGGTGGCTCTCACGCAAATTGGGGGAGGGGCTTCTCCCCGATTACCCTAGGAAACCAGTTTGGTATTTCCTCCCAAAAGTTCACAAGGACCTCGAGAACCCACCTGGCCGCCCAATTGTCTCAGCAAAGGGTTCGGTGACAGAGCCTCTGTCGAGGTATCTTGATTTCCTGTTGAGGCCATTTTTGACAAAAATTCCCTCCTATCTGGCAGATACATTGGCAGTACTGAGATGGCTGCCAAATATGGTATGGAAGGAGGACTACCATCTAACGTCGATTGATGTGGAGAGCCTATACACACGTATTCCCCAGGACAAAGGTGTCAAGGTGCTGGAAGGCTTTCTTGCGGACCAAGGTAAGGACGTCGGGTGGGCCAGGTACGTGGGGGAGTGTCTCTCCTACGTTCTGGCCCACAATGCCTTTCTTTTTAATGATACCTGGTACAGGCAGGCCTCAGGCGTGGCGATGGGGACCCCGGTGGCCCCTACCTTTGCAAACATATTTTTGGGACACTGGGAGGAGAAATATATCTATAGTGAGCTAAACCCCTTTCGCCACGCCATTGTCTCCTGGTCCAGGTATATGGACGACGTCCTATTGGTCTGGCAGGGTAGTAGGCCCCAGTTCCTGGAGTTCGTGGATTGGCTCTCCACTAACGATCTCAATATGAGATTTACTGGTGTATGGGGGGGAGACTCGTTGGAGTTTTTGGATTTGGTAATTTTCCCCGATGGGGATAGACTGTTGAGCAAAGGCCACAGGAAAGCTACAGCTACCAACTCCATTCTCCATTATTCGAGCTACCACCCACGCCATGTGCTCGATTCCATCCCATATAGTCAATTCCTGAGAATTAAGAGAAACAACTCTAGACAGGAGGACTTTGAAATGCAGAGTAGAGACTTGGGTCTTAGACTATTGGCGAGAGGCTACCCACTCCCTCTGTTGATACAGGCCTATAATAAAGCTGATGGCCTACAACGGGTTGATTTATTGGCTAAAAAAACGGGAAAGAGAGAGCCCCTTGCCTCTAAGACCACCAACCGAGTTGCCCCCTTTGTGTTTGATTTTTCCCCACTGGCTGATAGAATACGGTCCAGTGTGTTGAAGCACTGGACCAGTCTAAAGGAGAGCCCTGGTCTGGGATCGGCCATGGGTGATAGACCACTCATATCTTTTTGGCGTGCGCAAACGATTGGAGATGCGGTAGTATGCAGTGAATTTCGAACTGCACGTAAATTAAACTGGTTGGAACAGATGAGACCGAGGGGCAATTTCAAATGCCACAATTGTACTCATTGTAGCCAGTTTATCCCGGGGAAATCCGTACGCTTGGGGGGTAGCACCCTGAGTATCAAGGAATTCATGCACTGCAGATCGAGATTTGTAGTGTATGCAGTGGTCTGTCCCTGTGGCCGGTTTTATATCGGGGAAACAACTAGACAAATGTGCACACGATTTCAGGAGCATTATCACTCGATAGAAACTGGTAAGGGGGCCTCCAAATTGATTGCCCATGTGAGGGAGAGTCATGGAGGTAATGCTGATGTCCTGAGGTTCTTTGGCCTGAAATTGGTTGATGTCCCACACAGGGGGGGTGATAGGGAGAAGCTTTTGTGCAGGGAGGAGGCAAGACTGATATCAGTCACAGATGCCTGTGGCAACCTGGGTCTAAACGAACGGAATGAGCTGCATTGTTTTTTGGATAAATATTAGAACTTAGGATCTGAAGTAGTTTGTATTATTGGGTTAATGTTCCTCTCCCCCCTTTTTACAACTATCACCCTAGGCGGAACTCTCACTGCTTTCCCTTTCCCTCCCCCCCCCCCCCCTCCACAGGACAACTTATTGTCTGTGGGAAATTGTTCCTAAAGCCAGATGTCGATTTAGGGGGTAATTGATCTCTGTCCCTTTAAAAGCGTGTAGGAAATCGATTTGTTACTTCTATTGTTTAGTACGACATCCTGCTATTTTTAGTACTAGTTGGTTCTATGTATGGCTGCTCACTGTGTGTTTTTTATTGATTTTAATAATATGTATATGTTTTGTAATTTGTCTTTTTCTATACCCTTATCTTTTCCAGGAGGAGGTGGAGTTCGCCGTTGCTATACGCGTTCCCCAGGTTACCAGCTGGGTGGAACGCGGAAGCAGGTTTATTGGTACCATCCGGGAAGCTGCACGCATGCTGAGGTCACCACGCAAATGACGCTGGTGAGTACGATTGGAGGGAAACTCCTGGAGGTATCCTCCCTGAAAGGGGTGGAGCCTATGTGCGGTGCACTCCGGAAGGCTCGGGGCATTCCATCAGAGTTGATGCACGCTCGGTAATGAACCGGACGGCGGTTTGGTGAGTGTTTCCTCCCTCTCTCCTCCCTCCTTCTTCCGTGTATACGTAAGACAATTGCGGAAATGTGTATCTGTATATAATGTGTCATTGTAGTTGGGGTTTTTGTCTCTGAGGAAGCAAGCTGTTGAGCTTGTGAAACGGCTGTTAGACCAGCCCCATGCTCTTGTATCTGTCTGTGTGTGGGATGAAATAAAAGTGGAATTCGCATTGTATTGGTGCCCGGATCTACTTTTCTACTGTCTTGGATATATGCCCTATTTGCCGGAGGCACATACTAGCCCTGCCCACTGACCCCCGCAAAGGTGCCATTCAGCAACTAGTGCCGCCTCCTGCTTCTTTCTACTGACTGACAGAGATGACTCTGTGTGGCATTAAAGCATCATCATAGGCCCAAATCACATATAAACCGGGGGTGTCCACACTCAAGGGAAATTCAAACATGCCGTCTTATATCGCCAACCCAGGACAGATCAGCAATATCAAGCATGGAAACCGATCCTTCTTCCCATTTTTATGCTTACCCGTTTGGTCTTCAAGCTTACCTCTCCTCTCCCTGCGACAATGTGCGAAAGACCACTGAGTGTGTGCCTACTCCTGTGTCTGGAGTTCCCTAGGTTCTAATAGTGTACCTGCTCGTGGTACCTCTCAAAACACGGCCCTACGCATAGACCAGGCTGGTCAGGACAGCGGGGACAATAATAAACGGTGTCAGTCCTTGTTCCAGCCCTGCTGCAGACACGGCAACGTTTTCTTCGGATGCGTTGACCTGGGGCACACGGAAGCTGATAGGCGTAATGCCTTCCATGCAGTCGGCTAGTTGCATCTGGGGGGGGGGGGGGGGGGGGCCTGGCACCTCCTGGATACAGGATGTCCATAATGATCTCTTCCTGAAATTGGAGGAAAGATCCAGTTCTCCCAGCCTTACTGTAGAGAACAAAGCTGTTGTAAACTGCCAATTGAATCAGATAAAAAGACACTTTCTTATACCAGCGTCTTGTTTTCCGGGTAACTAAATAGGGCGCTAACCTCTGGTCATTGAAGTCCACCCCTCCCATGTTGACATTATATTCGTGGACGACAAGGGGCTTTTCAATGACCGCAGTTGCCCGTTGAATTTGGACTGTCGTGTCTGTGTGAATGGTGGACAGAAAGTAAACGTCCCTCTTGTCCCTCCATTTCACCGCGAGCAGGTCTTCAGTACGCAAGGCGACCCTCTGCCCCCGTAAAAGTCTGGTGGTAACGAGCCGTTGGGGGAAGCCCTGGCGACTAGGCCGCGCAGTGCCACAGCATCGGATTCCTTCTAACTTTAAGTGCTGAAAGAGGGCCACACTTGTGTAATAATTGTCCACAAAAAGATGGTACCCCTTCTGGAACAAGGGTGACACCAAGTCCCACACAACCTTTCCACTGCTTCCCAGGTAGTCAGGGCATCCGACCGGCTCCAATTTTGAGTCTTTTCCCTCATAGACCCTAAAACGACATGTATAGCCTGTGGCCCTTTCACAGAGCTTATACAGTTTCACCCCATACCGGGCGCGCTTGCTTGGGATGTACTGTTTGATGCCAAGGCGCCCGGTAAAGCGTAAGAGGGACTCGTCTACGCAGATGTTCTGTTCAGGGATATAAGCATCTGCAAATGTTGATGACAGGTGGTCTATGAGGGGCCGAATTTTGTGGAGCCGGTCATAAGCAGGGTGGCCCTTTTCATGACAGGTTTCGTCGTCGTTGAAGTGCAGGAAGCGCAGGATGGACTCAAATCGTGTCCTGGACATGGCAGCAGGGTACAAGGGAACATGATTTACTGGGTTCGTAGACCAATACGACCGCAGTACATTCTGTTTCATTAGTCCCAAGTGAAGGATAAGGGCCAAAAAGATTTTAATGTCGGAAACTTGGACTGGTTTCCACCGGAAAGGCTGGGCATACATGCTCTCCGGGTGCTCGGTGATGAATTGTGTGGCTTTACGGTTGGTCTCAACCACAATTAAGTCCAAGAGAACCTGGGTGATGAACAGCTGCAAAAAGTCTAGGGCCGTTCCTAGATGAGCTGTCGCCACCTGGACTCCAGACTGGGCGGTGAAAGGGGGCACTACGGGTGCGGCGGAATCAGGGGATTGCCAATCTGGTTGTGCCAGCACCTCTGGGAGTCTATGGGTACTACGGGCCCGTCTTCTTCTTGGTGGCTGCGACGGGGGTACTACTGCACTTGCCACCGTACCAGTATCAACTTCCATGCTGACGCTCACCACTTCGCCAGGGTCTACGGAAGCACTGGCACTAAGTCCAGGAGATGCTGCGCTGCTGGTGCCTGCCTCACCAAGAAAACTATCAACAGCACTAGCACCACCCTGCTGCCCTTGAGGCGGATCCTGCGCCACCTGCGGTCTAACGACTTGGGGTCTGGTACGCCTGGCTCTAGCCGGGACCATAGCCTTGTCATCACTATCGGTCAGGGAACCACTGCTTTCTACAGGTTCAAATTCGGACCCGGAAGATTCGACGGATGATTCTTCCCAAAAGAACTCATCCGACTGGTCCATGTACCTGTATACCTCGTCATCGGAAAGCCCCCTTCTTGCCATTTTGGATTGCTAAATTTATGGGGTTTTCCTCCGAGACTACCCAGAAAAAAAGAGCACCTACCTAGCAAAAAGGGAGTATTTGAGAGGTATTGGGGTTGGTGGGAAGTGGGGTCTCAGAGGCAATCAAACAATCACGGGACAATCAAATCCAATTACAGCACAATCGACTCCAATCACAGCACAAGCAGATCTGATGCACTCGGAAGGTGATGGGGGGAGGGTGGGATTGGGTGTGGCGGGAAGTGGGGTCTCAGGCAATCAAACAATCACGGGGCAATCGAAGTCGATCACAGGACAATCAAATACAATTACAGCACAATCGAATCCAATCACAGCACAATCAAATCTGATGCAATCGGAAGGTGATGGGGGGAGGGTGGGATTGGGTGTGGCGGGAAGTGGGGTCTCAGGCAATCAAACAATCACGGGGCAATCGAAGTCGATCACGGGACAATCAAATACAATTACAGCACAATCGAATCCAATCACAGCACAATCAAATCTGATGCAATCGGAAGGTGATGGGGGGAGGGTGGGATTGGGTGTGGCGGGAAGTGGGGTCTCAGGCAATCAAACAATCACGGGGCAATCGAAGCCGATCACGGGACAATCAAATACAATTACAGCACAATCTACTCCAATCACAGCACAAGCAAATCTGATGCACTCGGAAGGTGGTGGGGGGGGAGGGTGGGGTTGGGTGTGGTGGGGGGGAGGGTGGGGTTGGGTATGGTGGGAAGTGGGGTCTCAGGCAATCAAACAATCACTGGGCAATCGAAGCCGATCACGGGACAATCAAATACAATTACAGCACAATTGAATACAAGCGCAGCACAATCGAATACAAGCGCAGCACAGTCAAATACAACGCACTTGGACGGTGATTAGGGGGGGGGGGGGGTCTGAGGGCGATTTGAGGGGGTGGGGGGTTGATCAGGAGCCTGCACGGGGCAGACTGAGTCCTGATCTGATGAGAGGCAGACACAGGGGGTTACTGATCAAAGATCAGTTAGTGATTGCTGGGGAGGACAGATGTAAACAAACAGCAGGGGATGTAATCAGAAGGGGGGTATGAGGGCAATCGAGGGCCTGGGCAGGTGATCGGTTACCCCCGCGGGGCAGTTAGGGTCTGCTCTGATGGGTGGGGGTGCTGAGGGGTGATGGACAGGTGATAGACAGGTGATCAGAGGGGGATCAGAGGGGGATCAGGAGGTAAGGTAGCTGTATACAGATGTATACAGTATACAGGGGGGTAGTCTGGGATGGGGTGTGGGGGTGATCTAAAGGTAGGGGGGGGATCAGGGGTGACTAGGAGGCAGTTAGGGACCTAAACTAAAGGGCTGCGTCGCTAGTTAGTGGCAGGTTGGGGGGGTGGGGGTTTTATAAGGGTGCTAGGGTGCTGGGCAGGGGTCTGCTGGGGTGATCAGGGGGGGTATGAGGCCTGGGGTGAGAGATCAGGGGGGCTGTGGGCAAAAAAAAGCAATGTGCAGTGAGACTTACAAAGTGCTTCCTCCTCGCTGGTGGTCTCTGGAACAATGAGACCACGAGGCGAGGAGGAAGCACGTATAAGGCACTTTGTTTACCTAACAAAGTGCCTTATACATCCTGATTGGGCAGCTATGCGGATTCCTCCGCTCGCCGGCTCTGCTAAGTGGCCGGCGAGCGGAGACAAAATGCCCGAGTAACGATCCCGGGCGGAGGATCGCGTCACTGATGACGCGATCGCTCCGCCCATGCCCTTAGAAGGACCGCCGCCTCTGTGGGTGAGCCGGTCCTTCAGGGCTCCACTTCCCGGCCGCCGCTGTGCGTTAGGCGGTCGGGAAGTGGTTAAAACAAGCTACTTGCAATCCAAGATTTTACTGTGTATACAGTACATGCGGGTGCTGCAACCTGAGCACTGCAAGATGCTTTTTTATAAATGCCCCAGACTGCATGGCTCTCTAATCACGTAAGTACTGTATGTACGGGTCACAGGTTAACACAGAGTGTGGTTTTAGATGACAGTAAAAGGCAGCATTTTTGCTGCCATGAAGAACCTTCAGTGTAAACCTAGCCTTAGCTATAGAACATTTCTTATGCAAATAGCTAGCAGGCAGGAAAGCCTCAGTGCACAGGAGTAAATTAAATGGTTTACTGTGACATGACCTTATCCTCTGGGAAGATATTTTGTGCCTGTTGTCCTTGTACTGTCCCCATGTGGTGATGTGCTAACTTGCAATAAAAGCTAGGATTGTTTTAAGACCTGCTGAGCCAGAGTGATCTACATCCATCATTTGAGGACTAGGGTAAAGGCTTGTGGATCCCCTTTGATCTGGTCACGGAGCCCCTGGCAATCACCCTATAGGTGGCCACACACCATACAATTTTTTAAATATCTGTTCAATTCAAGAATTGCAATCAATTTTTCTGACTGATTGTAACATTTCAAAAATATGACCAATGTACCATCAATTTTTCCCCAATTATGATAAAAATGATTGGAAACTCTGAGAAAATTGCTAGGGTGTGTATATTTATAAACTGACGATCTAACACACACCATACAATCTTAAAACTAAAAAAATTTCCAGCTTTCCATATCGATAAAAATAAATTTAAAAAGCGGGAAATCCTTTTCAAATGTTTCAGTCGAATGAAAAAAAAAGGTTGTCGATTTTTTTCGGGAGATCCGATCATATTTATCGAATTGCAGTAAAATCGAATCATTTTATTGTATCGTGTACCTTATCTCCACAGCATACTGTACATCCCAATGTATTTATGGAAGCATTCAGCTGCGTAGAGGAACACTGGAATAAGGATTCTGGGCAGTTTTTATAAAGTGCATGCTGTTGCACTGATTGCAAAGAAGAGAAATGTGCATTTCTGATACAATTGCAGAAATGATGGCTTCCTGAGGATTGCCACAAGGCAATTTTACACATTAAATTACAAATGTGTGGCAATATATGTCAAATCCTCTGTTCTAAACCATACTGGAATTTCAGTTTGCTTAACTCTTATTCATTTTCATTTTGCCACAACTGCAGGTTTTCAGAAAAAAAACTCTTTTTGTTAGAATAACCATACTAAAACTGATGGATAAAACAGTACTTATTCACTTTCATTGGGTGGAATAAGGATTGAAAATCCTATGTTTTTAGCAACGCGTAATAGACAAGGTTTAGATTGTAAGCTCACACGGGCAAGGCTCTCTCACCCTTTTGTGTCTTGGAAATTGTTATTCATTTCGTAGCTCATAATCAACAATTCTGTATTTTGTACCAGTGTCCATGTTTTATGTACAGCTATCATTGTCTGTATCATTAAGTAACCCATGTTTGGTTTCTTACTTTGTACAGCACCACGGAATATGTTTGCGCTCTATAAATAGTGATGGTCCGAATATCAAATGTTGGGTTCTCGAATTCTGAATCCGAATCTAGGCAAACATTTGCGAATCTGGTGAATCTGAGAATCTCCATAGACTTCAATGGCAGGCGAATGGCCACCGACTTTAGCGGTTAATAGCAAAGCCCCCTTACATGCTAGAAACACCACATTTTCAGGGTATGTGGAGGGGGACAGTGGCTACAAGAGGAAATATTTTTCAAAGATCTTATAGTTTCTTGAGAAAATCGATTTTAAAGTTTCATAGGACAAAAGTATACATTTAAATGCTGTAAATGACAGATAATATAGCAAACCTAACGGTTGTCTAAATTTACATTTATAAAAAAAAAGAGCAATGGATTTTATGATGGGGTTTTCAGGGGGTGTACGGACCCCCTGGAAACCCCTCTGGAGTCGCAACACTTTGGCCGGGGATCGCTATACAGCTGCAATATGGCTGTATAAAGATCCCAGGCAACTTTACATATTTTTGGAAACCTTTTTTTGTTTCATTTTTAGAATGTTCAGAGGGTGGGAAAGGAAAAAAATGACCTCCCGAGCCTCTTTAACCCCCTGTCCCCATGCATGCTGGGATAGCCAGAATGTGGAGCCCCGGCTGAGTGGGGCTTCGCACCCTGAGCTACTGTATACCAGCCTGCATGGTCCATGGTATGGGGGCTCCAGGGAGGAGTGGCAGCCAAGTCTCCTCCTCCCCCTGGAGCCCTTGTCCAATCCATGGACAAGGGGCTCTATCTCACCTCCAGTGCCCCAGGAGGAAGTAGGTGCGATGACTTCCTTGGGGGGAGTTTATGGTGGCATCTGGGAGTCTTCTTTAAAGGATACCCGAAGTGACATGTGACATGATGAGATAGAAATGTGTATGAACAGTGCTTAGCACACAAATAACTATGTTGTGTTCTTTTTTTTCTTTCTCTGCCTGAAAGAGTTAAATATCAGGTATGCAAGTGGCTGACTCAGTTCTGACTCAGACAGGAAGTGACTACAGTGTGACCCTCACTGATAAGAAATTCAAACTATAAAACACTTTCCTAGCAGAAAATGGCTTCTGAGAGCAAGAAAGAGGTAAAAAGGGGAATTTCTTATAGTGAGGGTCACACTGTAGTCACTTCCTGTCTGAGTCAGGACTGAGTTCACCACTTACAAAAAAAAAAAAAGGAACAAAGCATAGTTATTCGTGTGCAAGGCACTGTACATACCTATGTCTATCTCATTATGTCACATGTCACTTCAGGTATCCTTTAAGAAGGGGATCCCCAGATGCCAGCCCCCCTCCCAGGAGAAATGAGTATACTCCTTACCCATTTCCACAAAGGGTTAAATAAAATAAAAACCGTAAATACTTACCTGTACCTTTAATAAAGTGTTCCCACACCAATATCCTCAGAAATGCCCCACACAAATATTATCTCATCTTGCTAGCTTGATTGTAGCAAAAGATCAAAGACGCAAACCCAACGCTACACACAGCCGCTCCCCGCTGCACAGCACAGCTCTAGATATACTATGTATGGCTAGAGCATGAAAGCATCTTTGAATTTTGGCTCCAAGTCTCCCCATTGGTCTTTTAACAGACCAATGGGGATCCTCCTCTTGTAGCCACTGTCCTCCTCCACATACCCTGAAAATTTGGTGTTTCTAGCATGTAAGGGGGCTTTGTATTAACCGCTAAAGTCGGCAGCCATTAAAGTCTATGGATAAAATGCGAACGCAATTTTGTTTGTAAAAAATGTGTGTTGAACGCGACTTTCAAATACCACTGGTTCGCTGTGAAGTATTTGCCTGGCGAATACTAGAGATGGCCCGAACCTCCGATTTTAGAAACATTTATGCTGGCCACAAAAGTGATGGAAAAGATGTTTCAAGGGGTCTAACACCTGGAGGGGGGCATGGCGGAGTGATATAGACCCCAAAAGTCACGGGGAAAATTCTGGATTTGACGCAAAGCAGCGTTTTAAGGGCAGAAATCACATTGAATGCTAAATTGCAGGTCTACAGTGCTTTAAAACATCTTGCATGTGTATACATCAATCAGGAGTGTAAATAGAGTACTGCTTCACACTGACACACGAAACTCACTGTGTAATGCACCGCAAACAGCTGTTTGTGTTGTGACGGCCGTGCTGGACTGGTGCGCACCATGGCGAGATTGCTCTTCCTCAGTGATGTCAGGTAATGTCTGACTGCCTTATCAACTTTCAATGGTTCTTTCTCTACCATTGTTAAAGCTTACATCTATTTTTTTAAATACTTGTTCTGCTTGCTGTTCAGTACCTGCAACAAGAATCTTTTATGGAGGGCAAGTCTGCCATTGTGAGTGACCATGGGTAATGGTCGAGGAATCTGGGTTCGATTCCGGTCCGGAGTGGGAGCCTAAGAAATGGCTACCACCAGGGCCGGTTTAAGCAACAATGGGGCCCCAGGGCAAAATAAACCTGGGGGGCCCCCCCAACATATACCCCGGAACAAAAATCGGCATTAGGGGACCTTTTTTGCAGCTGGTATAACAGGGTGTGAAGTCCCAATCGGTCGGAGCTCCACATTCTGGCTATCCCAGCCTGCATGGGGGACAAGGGGTTAAAAAGTTTCAGGAGGGGGGAACCCACATAATTTTTTTTAAAAAAAATTCCCACACTCTAAACATAAAAAATTTTTGTGGGAAAATAGGAAAAAATGCCTGGGATCTTCATACAGCCATATTGCGGCTGTATAGCGATCCCTGGCCAAAGCGTTGCGGCTGCGTATAGACCCCCTGGAAACCCCGTCAGGAAATTTATTGCGCTTTCGTTTGATGCATGTAAAATTACACTACCATTAGGTTTGCTACTAAAAGTGACATTTACCGCATTTAAAAGTATACTTTTTTCCTTCGAAACTTTAAAATCGATTTTATCAAAAACTATAAGGTCTTTTTGAAAAATAGTTTTTTTCCTCTTAATCATAATGATCTCCTTAACATATCCTGCACATTTAGGGTTTCTAGCATTTAAGGTGGATTTGCTATTAACCATTAAAGTCGGCAGGTTTTTAAATGTGTATTTTTTTCCCTTTGAAACTTTAAAATCGATTTTCTCAAAAACTATAAGGTCTTTTTGAAAAATTGTTTTTTCCTCTTATTCATAATGCTTTCCTTAACATATCCTGCAAATTTAGGGTTTCTAGCATTTAAGGTGGATTTACTATTAACCATTAAAGTCGGCAGGTTTTTAAATGTGTATTTTTTTTTCCTTTGAAACTTTAAAATCGATTTTCTCAAAAACTATAAGGCCGATTTGCAAAAAATGTTTTCCTCTTGTAGCCACTGGGGGCCCCTGAAAGCTCTGGGGCCCTGGGGCAGCTGCCTCCTTTACCTTAATGGTAGCGCCGGCCCTGGCTACCACCACCACATATCCAAGGAAGGCAGCAGGCACACTGTGGGCAAAGGAGCAGGTACGGCTACCACACATCCAGGGAAGGCAGCAGGCATGGCATGCACGTCCCGAGGTAGTGACCAAAAATAACAATACAGGATGACTTTCGAGGCCCTGCTGTATATGACACTGATTGACTTTACTACCTGGATTACTGGCAGTGGTTCCTTTATTGCGTTGTGCTGTGACATCACCCTTAAACGCATTGTAAAGCATAGTTGCCAGCTTCTTCTGCATGTGCTGCATCCTTTCTGCCTTCAGGTGAGTTGGTAACATGTCCGCCACTTTGTGCCTATACCGAGGGTCTAGTAGTGTGGCCACCCAGTACAGCTCATTCCCCTTGAGGTTTTTATACGGGGGTCCCTCAACAGGCTGGACAGAATGAAAGACGCCATCTGCACAAAGTTGGATCCAGATGTACTCTCCATCTCCTCTTGATCTTCCTCAGTGACGTCAGGTAAGTCCTCCTCCTCCCCCCAGCCACTAACAATACCATGGGAACGTCGAACAGCACACGCCCCCTGCAATGCCTGCTGCGGTTGTTCTTCTGCCGTCGCCTCCTCCTCCTCCAAAGAAGCATCTTCCTCATCATCCGAGTCTTACTTCTCTTCCCCACACGACTCTTCCTCCTCCTCTCCCCTCTGTGCTGCCACAGGTGTTGAGGAAACATCTGTTTCTGATGAAAATTGCTCCCACAACTGTTCCTCCCGTAACTGTTCCTGTTCACGGTCCTCCACAGCTTGATCTACCACTGTACGCGCGGCACGCTCCAGGAAGTAAGAGAACGGGATCAAGTCGCTGATGGTGCCTTCACTGCGACTCACCAGGTCGGTCACCTCCTCAAACGGCTGCATGATCCTGCATGCATTTCGCATCAGTGTCCAGTTGTTGGGCCAGAACATCCCCATCTCCCCAGATTGTGTCCTTTTACTGTAATTGTTCAGGTACTGGGTGATGGCTTTCTCCTGTTCTAGCAGGCGAGAGAACATGACCAGGGTCGAATTCCAGCAAGTCGGGCTATCACATATCAAGCGTCTCACCGGCAAGTTGTTTCTCCGCTGAATGTCCGCAAAGCGTGCCATGGCCGTGTGAGACCGCCTGAAATGCCCACACAACTTCCTGGCCTGCTTCAGGACGTCCTTCAAGCCTGGGTACTTTGACACAAATCTTTGAATGACTAGATTCAGCACATGTGCCATGCAGGGTACATGTGTCAGTTTTCCCAAATTCAAAGCGGAAAGGAGATTGCTGCCGTTGTCAGACACCAAGTTGCTGATCTCCAGCTGGTGCGGGGTCAGCCACTGATCCACCTGTTTGTTAAGAGCAGCCAGGAGAGCTGGTCCAGTGTGACTCTCCGCTTTGAGGCAAGATGTGTCTAAGATGGCGTGACACCGTCATACCTGGCATGCAACATAGGCCCTAGGGAGATGGGGCTGTGTAGCTGGAGAGGAGATCGCAGCACCAGTAGAGTTGAAGCGCCACTCAGCCAAGGACGAGGAGGAGAACGATAGTGAAGAGGATATAGCAGGAAGAGTAGGAGGAGAAAGAGAGGAGGTGGCAGGAGGCCTGCCTGCAAGCCGTGGAGGTGTCACAAGTTGGTCTGCTGCACAGCTACGTACTCCCTGCTTATCAGCAGTCGCTAGGTTGACCCAATGGACTGTGTAAGTAATGTACCTGCCCTGACCATGCTTGGCAGACCAGGCATCCATGGTCAGGTGGACCCTTGACCCAACGCTGTGTGCCAGAGATGACACCACTTGCCTCTCAACTTCATGGTACAGTTTAGGTATCACCTTTTTAGAGAAATAATTGCAGCCTGGTATCTTCCACTGCGGTCTTCCCAATGGCCACAAATTTACGGAAGGCCTCAGAGTCTACCAGCTGGTATGGTAACAGCTGGCGAGCTAACAGTTCCAACAAGCCAGCTGTCAGACGCCGGGCAAGGGAGTGACTGCTGGCAGAAATTGGCTTCTTCCACTCAAAGATTTCCTTCACGGACACCTGGCTGCTTTGGGCAGAGGAGCAGGAACCGCTCAAGGGCAGAGGCGGAGTGGAGGAGGGTGGCTGTGAAGGTGCAAGGGAGAAAGCGGCTGAAGATGCTGCACCTGAAGGAGGAAGAGGAGAAGGAGGGTGGCTTTGCTTTTGTGTGCTGCTTTTGCTCAGGTGCTCTTCCCATTGCAGTTTGTGCCTTTTCTGCAGGTGCCTTCTTAAGGCAGTTGTCCCTACATGGGACAGGGGCTGGATAAATTTGGTACGTATATCAATATCCAGAAATATGTTAGGAAGCTCAATATTAAGAAATATTTTCTTTCGAAGGAAACTGTGAATGATAGGAATAAAATGGTGCCGGAATATGTACATACTGGACTTAGGAATAGGTCCTTATTTAATCCTAATGTTAACAGCGTGGGCCATACGGTGGAAACCTTTAAGAGGATGGTAGTGGCAGACTTGGAGAATTTGTCTGAATCTAGGAAGGATGGTGAATTTGTAACAGCATTGAAACTGGCAGAAAGAAAAGATCTGCTAATCAGACCTGCTGACAAGGGGGGCGGGGTGGTTGTCATGAGAAAGGAGCAGTATGTTGAGGAATTGGACAGAATTGTTGGGGATACCCTTACTTATGAGAAGCTGAGGGGAGATCCCACTAACCAATATAAGGCCAGACTGAGAGACATCCTTAGGGAAGGTTTAGAACAAGGGATTATTGATGATGCAGAATTCAGATATCTTATGATCGATGTACCTCGAGTACCTGTTATCTATCAGAACCCAAAAATACATAAGAATATAGAGAAACCCCCAGGCCGGCCCATTATCAGTGGGATAGAATCCCTAAACCAGAGGGTTGGGGAGTACATTGATAAATTCTTGCAGCCCGTTGTGAGTAAATTGCCCCACTTGATAAAAGATACTAAACAGATGATCCAGGAGGTGGAGAAAATAAGGGTGCAGGAAGGCGACCTTTTGGTAACAGCCGATGTAGCGTCACTGTACACTATAATACCACATGATCAGGGAATGTGGGCAGTGGAAAAGGCCTTAGAAAGTGAGGGGAGTATAAAAAGGGAGCAAATTCTGTTCATATTGAGACTATTGGATTTTGTGCTACGTCACAATTATTTTTGGTATGCCGGGGATTTTTTTCGACAGATCACGGGATGTGCTATGGGGGCGAAGTTCGCCCCAAGCCTGGCGAATATTTTTATGGATGAGTGGGAAAGGAGTATCCTTGATGATGATAGGAGTAGCCCAGTGAGGCACTGGTTTCGCTATATAGACGACCTGTGTGTCATTTGGAGAGGAAATCAGAAGGAATTGGATGAATATATAGAGTGGCTTAATTGCAACCAGAAGGGGATTAGACTTACTGCGGAATATGATGTAAACAGAATTTGCTTCCTGGATTTGGATTTATACAGAAGGGGAGATAGGTTACAGATGAGGACACATTTCAAAAAAACAGATAGGAATGGATATATCCCTTATTCTAGTTGCCACCATAAGAAATGGTTGACGAATATCCCTAAGGGACAAATGTATAGGATTCGACGGAACTGTACGGAGGTTACTGACTATAGAGAACAGACAGATATGTTGATCGATAGATTTGTTGAGAAAGGCTATGAGAGGGAGACGCTTGTACAGATACGAGATGCTACTGAAAGACTGGATAGAGGACAAATGGTGATGCAGAGTGTAGGTGGGAGCAGGAGGGAAGACAGGTTTGACTATGCAGTGACGTTGGATTACAACTGCAGGCATACTGAAGTAGAAAGAGTTTTTAGAAAGCACTGGAATGTCCTGAGGGCTGACAAGGTCCTGGGTAAGGTTATACCTGCACAACCACGTTTCCTATATAGAAGGGCTAAAAATCTGCAGCAGATTCTGGTTCCAAGTTTCATAGATGGCCCCAAGATCAGCAGGGGGGATCTGGGTGGCAATAAAGGCTTCTTTCCCTGTCGAGACTGTGTTGGATGTAGGGAAGCACGACCGGAAAGGGGGAAAGCATTTGTGGGAAGAGTTAGTAATAAGAATTATGATATTAGAGATTGTATAACTTGCAATACGAGCCATATTGTATACATGTGCTGGTGTCCGTGTGGATACCAGTATATTGGCAGAACCACCAGGAAGCTCAAGGAGCGCATTGGTGAACATGTACGGAATATTAAGAAAGGCAATATTGGGCACAATTTGTCAAAGCACTTTGCTGAGAAACATGGATGTGACCCCCTGCTAATGAAATTTTCTGGTATTGATAGATTGAGGGCGAAATGGCGGGGATGTAATAAAGTAAGGGAACTGTCAAGGATGGAGTCACGCTGGATATATGAGCTGAAAACTTTGCATCCCAGGGGACTTAATGTTGAGTTTGATTTGAATTGTTTTATTTCTAATGACTGATAGTGGGTTGCATGCATGCCCCTCTCCATGGGGCATGCATGCATCCCATGAGGATGAAGATTTGATCAAGGGGGGGGGGGGGGGGTCTGCGGAGCTTTGGGGGGGGGGGTTTGGGGGGGTTTGGGTGGGACATACGAATAATAGGATCGGATTTAGGAGTAGGGGGTGGCGTGTCTCTGTGGGAGGAGGGCACACAACATTGATTGTAGTTCTGATGGGTATGGTTATGCCCAGGATTGGAGTCAATGTATGTGCATAATGGAATGTTGGAATTAATGATGCAGGCTGTTGTGTTTTAACTTATGCTTTCTGTATATGCAAACAGTAGGTCTCTGTATAACTATGGTGGGAATATGATAATATTATGTGGATATGATTGTTGTATTTGTGCTATCAGGGGTTTGAGGAGTGTAAGTAGACACAGAATGGGTTAATGTATAGACGTATGTCTTAGCCAATCATTGCTTTAAGTTACCCGCAGCATTATCCAATGGATGCGGCGATGCACTATCCACCAGATGATGCAGATGGGCGGGACCTCATACGCCGGTATGACGGCAAGCGCTCTGGGTGGAGTGCGGAGGCACTAGCTGTGAAGGACGTTTTTCCAGCCCCGCCCACTCTGATGTGGCATAAGAGCTATAAGGTATCCGTAGCGCTCTGGCGTAGAATAGGCGGAAATGATCTAGATGAAAGGGCGGAAGGTGCTGAGCGGCCATTTTGGGAATGGGCAGATAAGCCCATTGGATGAGGTAGCGGGGTTTATGATATTTAAGACGCTTGCTTGATACATGTCTCCAGCCCCTGATGAGTGCGCATGCACGAAACGCGTAGGGCGGAGCTACAGACGTGCAGAGCGGGCGTGGAGGACATTGTTTTATGCTTGTATTTACCTGGAACATGTGAGTGCAGTGATTTTAAACTTTTAAAATTAAAGTACTTTTTTACGCTATGTGAAGCTCTTCAGTTCATTAGGCAATTGTGGATCCTATCTGACAAGAAGTGGCCTTCTTTTGATGTAATACCCTAAGCGCTTATGCTGTCTTATAATCTGGATGGCATTTTGAGTAGGTGAGAGTCCATGTGTGATGGTGTTGGGATTCTGGGAGTGTCACTTGGTTGATGAGGGGCAACACCTGTTTGTCTGGTGACACTATAAGGCTTATATAGCTGTCTGTGACTTGGCAGCCACGCTAAATGGTGAGGACCTGTGAGACCTTTCTGTGATATTCATACACGAGATCATTGCTTGCAGCACTGGGTGTTGTGGGAAGGATAACACATCTAAAACAGTATTATGCTATGTTTTTTATGTCTCCTTTTTCCCGAGCTACACTTATGGAATGAGGACGTATTGAATCTGTGAGCGCAGTGTCTTGGTGAAATATTTTTGTCCCTACATGGGTGTTGGCCTTTCCAAGGCTCAATTTTTGGAGGAAGAGAGAACAGATGGCATTGCTCTGATCTACGGCAGACACTATAAAAAATGTCCAAACCGCTGAGCTCCCCTGGGGTGATGCCACTATGGTGGCACCAGCAGCTGACATTGAAGGGCATGTTGGCTGGCACAGACACTGCCATCAGCTGTTTCTGATGACAAGCTCCCCCTCCTTCTTTCAGCAACTCGTCTCCTCCTACTCCTCTCTGGCTCCCCCTCTGAACTGTCCCCTTTGCCATCTTGTCTCTTAGGATACCACGTGGTATCTGTATCATCGTCAACATCATAATCAACCTGCCCAGCTTTGCTTGCCTCAGACACCTCCAAAACTGCACCAACAGCAGGTACTTCATCATCTTCACACCTTGCGTCCATAGTGTCACCTAACTCAGACATATGAGGTGGTGTAACTTGCTTAGCGCCTTCATCTGGTTGTAACAATAATGGCTGTGTATCAGTTAATTCCCCACCAATTAACTCCTGCGAAGTGTCAAATTCAAATGCAGAGGATGTAGTGCTTGTAGTAGCGCTGGTGGCTGCGGAAGATGAGGTGTTCTGTGTTAAATAGTCAACCACGTCCTGACAATCTTGGGAGTTGATGGGACATGCCTTCTTCAGAGCACTGTACTTTGGGCCAGGGCCGCACTAAATCACATCAACATGACCTCGCACAGACCTGCCGTGTTGCCTTCCTCTGGGTCTGCCTCTACCTCTTCCTCTACCTGTTTTGTCCATTTTGTCCATATTGGGGGGATGAAATGAAAGGTATGCACTGACTTGACTAATACAATGTGCAGTCACACAGGTGCAGTTAACAGGTATGCACGGTGTGGTATATCACACTGCGTGCACTCACATAGGTAGGTGGGTGCACTGAAGTGAACAACCGGTAGTAGGTATCTGCAGTAATAGGTATTACAATGTGCACCATCACACACAGACAGGTAGCGGACAGGCACAATGACACTGCGTGTGCTCAACTCATGTAGGTAGGTGGGTGCACTGTGAACAACAGGTAGGTATATGCAGTAATGGGTATAACAATATGCATCTGTCACACACAGACAGGTAGCGGACAGGCACAATGACACTGCGTGCGCTCAGCTCACGTAGGTAGGTGGGTGCACTGTGAACAACAGGTAGGTATATGCAGTAATGGGTATTACAATGTGCACCTGTCACACACAGACAGGTAGCGGACAGGAACAGTGACACTGCGTGCGCTAAACTCACATAGGTAGGTGGGTGCACTGTGAACAACAGGTAGGTATATGCAGTAATGGGTATTACAATGTGCACCTGTCACACACACAGGTAGTCACTGATTGTGCTGGGCCTGGCTGGCAGTGGCACACACAGTATGAATTATCAAGGCTGTCTATGCAACACAAGTGTGAGTGGGACACACACACACACACAAAATAGATCACAAGAACAAGATTAGCTCTCAAAAGAGCTGTTGAGGGGTGCTTTTTTAGCAATAAGAATCAGCAAGGAGCAAGCTAGGAAGCCTACAAGAGCCTAACTAATCTTTCCCTATGAGAGTCTGTAGCAGCTGTCCCTTCTCTATTTACTGCAGGCACACGAGTGAGTAAAATGGCCGGTGCTGCCTGCCTTTTATAAGGGGGGGAGTGGCTCCAGGAGGAAGTGCAGCCTGATTGGCTACAATGTGCCTGCTGACTTTGATGTAGAGCAGTGCTGTCCAACTTCACGGGCATGGAGGGCGGGTTTTTTTTCAGACCACATGGTGGAGGGCCCACAAAATACATTCAGATTGGCTGCAGATTTACCCACAAAATACATTCAGATTGGCTGCAGATTTACCCACAAAATACATTCAGATTGGCTGCAGATTTACCCACAAAATACGTTCAGATTGGCTGCAGATTTACGCACAAAATACGTTCAGATTGGCTGCAGATTTGCCCACAAAATACACAGATTGGCTGCAGATTTACCCACAAAATACACAAAGATTAGCTGCAGATTTACCCACAAAATACATTCAGATTGGCTGCAGATTTACCCACAAAATACATTCAGATTGGCCACAGATGTGCCCACAAAATGCAGTCAGATTGGCCGCAGATGTGCCCACAAAATGCACTCAGATTGGCCGCAGATTAGCCCACAAAATACACTCAGATTGGCCGCAGATGTGCCCACAAAATGCATTCAGATTCCCCGCAGCTGTGCCCACAAAATGCATCCAGCTTGCCCGCAGCTGTGCCCACAAAATGCATCCAGCTTGCCCTCAGCTGTGCCCACAAAATGCATCCAGCTTGCCCGCAGCTGTGCCCACAAAATGCATCCAGCTTTCCCGCAGAGCTAAAATATTTGCACACCCCCGCCCCCCTCATTGTCCCCCGTGCTGTCGCCAGTAACTCACCTCAGATCGGCAGCGGAGGGCAGGAGATCGGAGCCAGTCAGACCGGCGCATGGCAGCCGGCGGGGAATTTGAATGGAGGACGTGACATCATCGGTCACGTCCAGCACGTAAAGTCCCCCGTGCGGCTGTCATGGGCTGGTGTGGCTGGTTCCTATCTTCTGCTGCCGCCGCCGCTGATCTAATGTGTGTTACAGGCGGCAGCACGGGGGACAAAGAGGAGGGAGGCTGCAAATATTTATAGTCTGCAGCCGCAGCATGGGGGAAAGGGTTTTTATTTTTAAAATAAATAAATAAAAGTTGCGCAGCCACAGCATGGAGCAGGCAGCAGGGGGGGGCGCAGCAGGAGGCCTGGTGGGCCGGATGCGGCCCGCGGGCCGCCAGTTGGACAGCACTGATGTAAAGGGTCAAAGTTAACCCTAATAGTGCACTATGGGGGCGAATCGAACTTCCGGTAAAGTTTGCGGATCTCCGCGATCTCAAACCACCGAAGTTCGCCAGCGAACCGTTCGGGCCATCTCTAGCAAATACTTTGGCCCATCTCTATCTATAAATCAATAATAATAATAATAGGTACCAAAATGCTTTAGCGGATGAGCTTTTACACTGATGTTGCAATATAGAAACCTACACCACAATCATAGCTAAAGCTACAATATTAAACCTAAGAAAACGTTAAATACAAAAATACATTTCTTTTCAGCCAGATGAGGATCTATAAAGTGGTGATTTTTGCAACTTTATAAATATAGCAATCACAGGTTTTAGCTGAAATTGATGATGAATAAGTATGTGGCCAATAGTGTTGATGTGGAATTCTATTGATGGTCAGAAATTCCGATTTCCGATTTGGTGGAAATCCTGATTTCCACCAATACTGATTACAGATTCTGCATGTTTCCGATTTCTGAGGAGTCTTCTTTTTCTGGTCATTTTTTGCATTCTCTGATTGGCCAAATACTTCTAAGTTGACCCTGCATTCTCTGATTGGTTCAATGCTACCAAGTTCTGTGATTTGGCTAAAATTGTTGTGGTAATGCGGTATTTCCGCAGAAATTCGATTTCCATTTCCCGAGTTCTGGATATGCAGATCCTTTCTGCTGTTGCTTCCTAGTTCCCAGTGTGGCACCTTATTTGCAACCTCTGTATTCCATTTGCAGCCTCTTCTTTTGAATCTTCCATGTCCAGCCGCCCATTGACCAGCTGCTGCCCAAAGCCTGGGCCTTTGTAACCTTTTCAGAAATTCGGCCCTGCAAATTCCATGCAAAAAGTGTCCTCACCAAGATTCACACCCTGGCAAGAGTGCTATCTACTTCCCCTCTGTGTATTGTGCTTCCTGCTTTCTGTTGTGTTTTCAACCCTTTCTGTTATCAGAGTCTACACTGAGCCTATAATGCATTAGGTCCAGATACCATAAAATGCTATTGTGTCAGCTGTCTCTTTCTGCCATGAGGCGCTTATTCTCTCAGGAGTCAGTAAGCCTTAGAACAATAGCGCTATTGTGTCAAGCATTTACTTCACCTGAATTAATCAACATTTAAATTAATGATTTCTGTTGAAGCCATAACAAATTAGTACACTCCCTGATGCCATTATACTGTCACAGCATTGAACAGCAAGATCTTTTCAGGTGAATCAGATTGTAAATTAACAAGGCAGGAATGAAGAACTTATATATTAAGATATATGTGATCCAATTATTACTAGCCATGTTTTTTCTGTGTAAAATGGAACAATAAAATGTGGAAACATCTATATTAAAAAAGCAGTATACTTTCATTTGACTGTAAATGCCTCTGTTGATTTGTCAATAAATTGTATTTGTTTTAAAAAAGTATTATATTTTCATTTTCTTAAAGCAGCAGGCACAGCCATACTTTCCCAGGGGGGAAAAAAACACATGTATAAGTATATAACTACTTGTTCTACTTACGAAACAGATGTATTGTCCCGTTTACATTTGATTTCAGTGAATCTTATATAGTAAATAAAGAGAAAACTTTTTCAGCAGGTGCAAAACTACAAAACATGCCCCACCCCTCCCCACCAAAAATCTGATGGGGCCCCTTTAATATTCACAACCCATCCATTTCCCCTCTTGTGACCCCCACAACATAGAGGTTTATCATACAAGGGTCATAAAACAAGTGTGGTCAAGAGGATCTTCACACCCATAACATGCCTAGCCACAAAAACAATCTGGGGTATCAGAGAAAAAGAAGGTTAGTAGTTGGGGCCCTACCACACCTCTGGGTTCCCATGCATTCGCAGGGGCCATCCCACCAGTTACATTTCAAGCATTTTGCATCTTTACTACCTCTGACTGAGTCAATCCTGATGTAATTTCCTCCCTTACTCTTTTTTGTCTCCTAGAAACTGCACTGTCATATATAGATTTCTTTGTAAAAACATGTGAGCACAGCATATATCTTATTTCAACAGCTTCCCCCTTATCAGCCTGTGTCACACTGAACTGCCCTCAGCCAATCAGTGAGGAGCAGGAATGTGGGAGGGGAGATAACAAGTTTCCTTCTAACCAGCAATGTACCAAATAGAGCAAGGCTGACTGAGATAAGATTTACTACAGCAGAAACATTTATGATTATATTGGTATGCTTGCAATGCAGGGTCAGGTTGTAGACTGAATAATAAACACAGAGCAGTGGGTAAATGAAATTTTATTTTATTGCTGACAATCCTGCTTTAATGTTGGAGAGACTGTGTATCTTTAATTGTAAAATCAGTACAGATAGGATAGTGAATGCTGTAAGCGATAGTCACAGTTTAACATTCCCTTATGAATGAATATTTCAGAGTTAGTGCGTTTTAAGAATAGGTGAGAGGCATTTCATTAACCAGAACAGACTCTTTTGTGAATTGTGTTGATTGTGGCCTTTTAAACCAAATGTTGTTACTTGAAGCCTTATTTATTCCTTACAGAGTGTTTATAGGCTAAACCTAATTGAACATTACGTTGTATATGTGCACAGCCATTTGTATCATGCACAGATTCAGCGGCTATGTAATTGGTTCTAAAAAAAAATTCCCTGGAGGATTTTGGTTTGTGCTATGAAAAGCAATGAGATTAAAAAGCATTGTGCCAATAGCCTGGGCTTTTCTGCTCGGAGATTCTTGGAAGGAATACGTTCTGTGACTGTGCGTGTGGGCAATGGTAGTGATGAATGCTAATGTTATACTGGTATCCTCAGTCGCAGCACAGAATTTCCTTGGCAACACTGGAATTAATAGGGATTTATACACTGTATGGTTAAAATGACAATTCCATGTGACAACTGGTGTTATTAATAATATTTCTTTCTTCAGATCTAGTGAAGCCTATATCAGAATAAACGTGTGCACTGCATAGTATGCACTAACTGCAAGCAGTGACTGGATAGGGTACTGGTTAAGGGCTCAGCCTCTGACACAGGAGACCTGGATTCAAATTTCAGCTCTTCCTGTTCAGTAAGCCGGCACCTATTCAGAAGGAGATCTTGGGCAAGACTCCCTAACACTGCTACTGCCTATAGAACATGTCCCAGTGGCTGCAGATCTAGCACTTGGAGAAAAGAGTGATATATGGTAAATGTTATTTGTTTTGTCAAACTGTATGTTTCTATTTTAATATCAACAGACAGTGGCAAAATATTTGTGTATAAGTGATATGAAGTGCCATTTCTGAAAACCCTAGGGGGAGACATGAGGAACCCGGGTCTACTAGAAAAACAGAAGAAACAGAAAGAGACTTTAGAAAATAAAACCAAGGAGCAGCTAATTACATTTTTTTCTTGATTGCTTAATATATGTTCCTTGTGAGGTTGTGTCCAATGAGTTTCCAGACCAGTACTTTAGTGGTTTGATGTAGTGCTGTATGTTGCTACAGTAGAATAGCACAGATTACTCTGGCAGTACTAAAAACAAAAGAAGCAAATTAAATGCATTCCTCACTCAGTTATAATTAGCTGCAGCACTTCAAACTTACAGTCTTGTACATAATGAAGCTTAAAATAAAAAACTGTCTCAAGGTATAATTCCACTTTCACAAAGGATTCCACGAAGCTGGCACCACCAAATGTAGTAAAATAGCTCTTTATTCAAACGTCATTAAAATGACATTCAGTCAATGATCAAAAATGTAGCAATGGCTACATTTTTGATCATTGACTGAATGTCATTTTAATGACGTTTGAATAAAGAGCTATTTTACTACATTTGGTGGTGCCAGCTTCGTGGAATTTTTTGTTACTGGGTCACCTGGTACTGTGACCATGAGCTAAGGCACACAGAGGTCTTCTTGCATGGGTGCTTCTCCATTTTTGTGAATTGTGCACTTTCACAAAGGAAAAGGAAAATAAAAAAGCTGTAATCATTTAAGCGAGTAGTTTTTTAATTTAGTGTTTTTAGAATTCTATTTCATATTTTTGCCAGCTATAAACCTGATGACAAAGCAACAGTAATGAAAAGTTGCATCACATGGTAGAAGTGCAATGCCACCCCTACAGTGAAGCATACAGTACACTGAACCTACCTGTATGCTTCACTCCCACTGTAAACGCGCACGGTGTCCGGTAAATGCACAGCATGCTGTGCATTACTCAGTTGGAACTCACTGCGCCACACCTGTTGCGAACATACCTTAGAAAAACAATTGCATCAAGTTTCAATGTAATCATATTGTCTGTTGCGATGGAACACAATGGGTGAAGTGTGAAAGAACCCTTCAGGCCCCCTTTACACTGTTGCGGTGCGATTGTTAGACTATTGGATGGCAACACTCATGACAAGACACACTGCTGTGGTGTGACCAAATTAGTGAGGCATACCATTGAAAATATGCCTCACTTTTGGGGTTACAGCGCATGATGCACTGCAACTCTTGCGGTGCCACGATGGTACTCGCCGTAACATGATTAATATCATAGGGCTATCGATACTTCTGCAACGGGATGCGGCGGTTTTGAGGGACGTGACATATTGCATAGACTGACCCAAAAGCCAAAAAACTGAATAAATACTTAACTGTAAGTGCAGTGGAGCTGCAAACGGACAGTTCTGGCTTATCTGCTTGCATTCGGTTGTGCATTCACAATAAGTCTTATTGTCATTTGCAATCGCTCTGCAGTTATGGGCAGCTCAGGATGCTGTCATCATTTCACCAATTGCTTGTTGCAGCTGAGCTGCAGCCAGATAGCCCTGGATTTCCTGCATGCATGTTGTTACATAATACTGCATATATATCTTACGGGAGTCCTTGCATTCACAGCCAGCTAGCAAATGGTAATAAAGCCAGCTCAGGATTGAATGATTACCATTCAGCTGTGTGGAAATTTGCATACTTACATCCATTGGCTGATGCCAGTTTAAAAGTCTGCCTCCCACTTCAGACCCCGCCCATCATATCGTTCAGTACGCTGATCTGCTGGGCACCTTGACACTCTGTTATAGATCTGTTATTGTAGTTCAATGTGACCTTATTATTTGTGCTTTAGCTAGTTTCTTGATAAATATATATGCAGACCTGCTAATATATATTTATCCGTTAGTTGAGCCATTTGTTATTTTTCTGTATTATTGTTTATTGCCTTGTTCCCTTGCCTGATGGACGTTCGCTGAATCCGC
Organism: Hyperolius riggenbachi; assembly: GCF_040937935.1. NCBI lineage: Eukaryota > Metazoa > Chordata > Amphibia > Anura > Hyperoliidae > Hyperolius > Hyperolius riggenbachi. The sequence goes on along the minus strand of NC_090649.1, from coordinate 181,997,191 downwards.
GGTGGGTCAGTGAAGTCCACTATCCTGATAGCTTGGATTCTGCCATCGCCACATTGGTGACTAGTAGTATTCCTGCTACTGTTGTTTCTGGGAACGTAACTATAGGCTGCAGTTGCTATTAGTTACGTTCTATCGTGTAGTCTTGCCTGGGTGGGTGCTTGCTGGTGACTGTTGTTAGCCTGCTTGCCCTGCTTCTGTGGACGTGACTGTGAGCTGCGGTTGCTACTAGTTACGCACCAATCTATAGTCCTGTCTTGTACCAGTCTGAATGCTTGCTATCGCTAAGGGAGCGCAACATCGCACTGCGCTGCCATTGTGTTTAATTTGTAGCTATATCAGATGCCCAGAGCTGCAGTTGCTCTGGGCAGCCTGTGTAGCCTCTTCCATTGTCCAGATGCTTAGCCTTGTTGCTCTGGGTGGTCAGAAAGTATGGCCCCCCAGCATCACACTTAACAACCAACTGCAACATGCATTGTTGATATAATCAAGTGACTGTATCAGGCTGACACTCCCTTCTAGTATTCTCCACTAAAAGACTTTTGTAATGTGCAAAACATAAACAGCAATATATAATTAGCAAAAAAAAAATGAAGTCATTGCTATGCACCGCTTGTGTTCGGTCCAGGTCATTTATTTTGCCTTGTATCTAATGTACCTGTTATGAACACTTTGAGCATAAGCCGGGTTTACACATTCTAAATTTTGTGCACGTTTTTTGTGTCAAGAAAAGTCAACCACCCCAAACCCAATGTTGATGAATGCGTGGTTCAAAGTGGTTCACGTATTTGTGATTTTCCTCACTTGATGTCCTTAAGAACAACATTTCCTGATCAGTAGTCAATCATTTTGTCAGTTGAATTTTAGATTTTTGTTTGTTAGATATTGATATTATATATCATACCATCTATCATATATTATTATTATTATTTAGTATTTATATAGTGCCGACAGCTTCCACAGCGCTGTACAGAGTTTATTGTCTTGTCACTAACTGTCCCTTGGAGGAGCTCACAGTCTAATCCCTACTATAGTCCTAGGCCTATTTATGTATGGTGTTGTGTATGTATCGTAGTCTAGGGCCAATTTTAGGGAGAAGCCAATTAACTTATCTGTATGTTTTTGGGATGTGGGAGGAAACCGGAGTGACCGGAGGAAAGCCACACAGACACGGGGAGAACATACAAACTCCTTGCAGATGTTGACCTGGCTGTGATTCGAACTGGAGACCCAGTGTTGCAAGGCGAGAGCGCTAACCACTACGCCACCGTGCTTCCCACATTTATGTCTAATAGTGTATTCCCGCCTCTACTTTCCTCTCTGAATCAGTTAAAATAATCAAACAAATACTTACACACACACACACACACACACACACACACACACACACACACACACACACACACACACACCTATCTATCTAACTATCTATCTAACTAACTATCTATCTATCTATCTATCTATCTATCTATCTATCTATCGCTACAGATGGTCAGTGAGATACAAGAAAGGCCATGTTGCTAGGAAATTTACAGAAATTTGAAGCAATCTTTAAGAAAAAGAACAAAGCTAGATAATCACCTATGGAGAGGGAAGGCTCTTCGAAAAGGTTTTGGAAGCACTTGCATCCCTAAGTGCTTCCAAAGACAGGCACATCTGTGCAGCGCATGCGTGAGCCCGGAGTCGCAAGTATGCACATCTTTGGAAGCACTTGGGAATGTGAGTACTTCCAAAGCATTCAGGAGAACTCCAGAAAGCGTATTCGACCATAGTGGTCAAAGAATTTTCCCGAGGCCTGGCAGTGCAATGAGGGCATGGAGAGAGGACCAGGAAGACTCTATAGGATTCAGAGCCTTCCATCTCCATAGGTAAGTATCTAATATTTCTTGTGGCTTTAGTTTTACTTTAATGCTACTTGTTTGCAACTTGAAATTGGGCCAATCAAAATCAGCAGAACATATTTTTGACTGGCCAAATACCAGTTTGCATACGGTAAGCAATATTTATGCGTGCAAGCTTGGAGTCATCTCTTCATATAACACCTGGGGAGAAAGTACAAGAATCCATGCAGAATTATTAAAAGCGAGATGTCCTTAAAAAAAAAACAGGATTTCCAATAGCCACTGTATTGCTGAGATGGAGTGCATGTATTATTTTACAGCTAATACAAATACAATAGGGAACATTGCACATGAAAAATTACAGTTCATATGCTCTATATCGAGCTGTAAACACTTAAAGAACTAGAGCGTCCTAAAAAGCCAAGGTTTGTTTTTTTAATGTTGGAAACAAAATAAAAACTAGCTGCCAGACAAATTCTACTCTGTCCTGTGATACATTTGCTTACCAGACAAAAAGATATAGTTTGATACAATTGCTGATGGGAGTTTAAAACTTGCTTTAACACAAGCCCAATAATTCCGTATGTGTTCTTCTCTTTCGAGTGCTAACTTTGAACCGCACAAATTGTATAGTTTCAATGCAGGTTATGGTGAAGTGTGGGGCCGAGCTAAATGTAATGCTCACACAGAGTTCAGCACAAGTTTAGTATGAATCTCAGGGTGGTGGAATAAATCAACAGAGCAGTTATACACATGCCTTAACCACTTCACCACTGAGGGGTTTTACCCCCTGACCACCAGAGCAATTTTCACCTTTCAGCGCTCCATCCATTCATTCGTCTATAACTTTATCATAACTTATCACAATGAAATGAACTATATCTTGTTTTTTCCGCCACCAATTAGGCTTTCTTTAGGTGGGACATTATGCCAAGAATTATTTTATTCTAAATGTGTTTTAATGGGAAAATAGGAAAAATGTGGGAAAAAATTTAATTATTTTTCAGTTTCCGGCCATTATAGTTTTTAAATAATGCATGCTACTGTAAGTAAAACCCATGAAATGTATGTGCCCTTTTGTCCCGGTTATAAAAACCGTTTAAATTATGTCCCTATCACAATGTTTGGCGCCAATATTTTATTTGGAAATAAAGGTGCATTTTTTTCAGTTTTGCGTCCATCCCTAATTACAAGCTCATAGTTTATAAAGTAACAGTGTTATACCCTCTTGACGTAAATATTTAAAAAGTTCAGTCCCTAAGGTAACTCTTTATGTATTTTTTTTAATTGTAAATTTTTTAATTTTTTTTTAATTACAAAAAAAAAGGGGAGTGTGGGAGGTAATGAGTTAATTTTTAGTGTAAAACTAATTTATTTCTATGTAAAAAATGCTAAGGGTGTAGTTTTACTGTTTGGCCACAAGATGGCAACAGTAACTTTTTGTTTATTGCGGACGCTCGCAGGAAGTACAAGGAGGCTGTGAGTGTTTGTTTTTGCTCACAATGATCGCGCTGCCCATAGGAGAGCAGCGGATCATTGTGGGGCTTAGATCAACGAACGGGAATGGATTTTCCCGTTCATTGATCTCCGGGCGAGCGGGCGGCGGCGTGTTTACTAGCGGCGGGCGGCGTGTTTACGAGCGGGAGCGCGGGCAGCGGCGGGAGTGCGCAAAGTACGGATTTCTCCGTCCCTGGGGGTTAAAGGATGGAAAAAGGGACGGAGAAATCCGTACGGGCGGGGGTAAAGTGGTTAAGGAGGAACTGTAACCAGGGATTGAACTTCCTCACAATCAGTAGCGGATACCCCTTTTTCCATGAGAAATGTTTACCTTTTCTCAAATAGATAATCAAATTGGTCTGAATAGCTGATATTTTGGTGAAACCCCTCCCGCAGTGTGATGTCAGGACCTAGGTCCTGAGAGTTTCCTGTCTGTAAACCTTATTGGATTGTGGGAAATAACGGCTGTTTCCATATGCCAAGCAACCAGCGCTGCGTAATATGTTGGCGCTTTATAAATACAATAAATAATAATAATAACCTGTATCTACAAAAAAAACAACCATTTAGCCTATAACATTGTTAGAGGGTGTGGTTATAGATAATGGCAGTGGGTGTTGTCTATTTTGTCTGCCATTAGTAAATATGATGTGCAGGCTGATTGTGGATGAAACAATATAACCTAATTACATAGTGAATATCAATCATTTCTTGATCTCTCTTCTATTTTTTAACTTCTCACTTTGCAATGGATCTATTTATTTTTGTCCCCTTTTTTCTGAAGTTTCTCTTTAAGGCAGAATTCTGTGGATAAAACATGTTTTAGTTTGGACAATAGTGTAAGAAGAAGCTCTTTACATTTTTACGAATGTCTTGTATCCCTAAGGGAGCTTTTTCTGTCTTTGGAAACTCAATTGACATCCACAGATTTTAAGAAAACCTAAGCTAAAAATAAACTTAAGAGATAATTACAGGTGAAACTCAAAAAAAAATTGTGAATATTGTACATATTACTTTCACCTTTTAAGTTGAATTACTGAAATAAATGGACTTTTGTATGATATTCTAATTTTTCGAGAAAGTGCAAGAGATAGGTCAAGATGCAGTGGTGAGTGGACATGGGCAGTGTGAGGAATAGGTAGAGGGAAGGTGCAGTGGTGTATGGAGATTGGATGTGTGAGGAATAGGGACAGTGGGAAGCAGCAGTGGTGTGTGAATGTCAGCAGTGTGAGGAATAGGTAGAGAGGGAAAGTGCAGTGATGTGTGGAGATGCGCCCTGTGAGGAATAGGTACAGTGGGAAGGAGAAGAGGTGTGTGGATGTTGGCAGTGTGAGGAATAAGTAAAGAGAGAAGATGCAGTGGGGTGTGGCTGTGGGCAGTGTGAGGTATAGGTAGAGAGAGAAGATGCAGCACTGTGTGTAAGTGGGCAGTGTGAGGAATAGGTAGAGAGAGAAGATGCAGTGGGGTGTGGCTGTGGGCAGTGTGAGGAAGAGGTAGAGAGAGAAGGTTCAGTTGTGTGTGGAGATGGGCAGTGTGTAGAATAGGTAGAGACAGAAGATGCAGTGCTGTGAGGAGATGGGCAATGAGAGGAATAGGTGGGAGCAGTGGCGTAGGGATAGCCATAGCAACCATAGCATTGGCTATGGGACCCGGCTGCCCTATGCCAGGAGGGGGGCCCGGGGCTGACTGCAGAAAACCTTTTACTATAATTATAGAATACCTACTATCTCCTGGGCCCTGCCTCCCAACTTGCAGAAGTATCTACAAACCTTTTTTCAGGTTCCTAAGTGCATCAGGCAGGTGAGCAGGGAACTATTTTTCCTCCAGCAAATGTATACCTCCCTGGCCCAGCCGACAATTAATCTATAGTTCCATCCAGGGAGAAGTGGCTGTTGCAGCTGAAGTATAACTGTGCAGATCCAGCGTGACTGTGTTAGGCAAGGCTATTCCTCCTATTCATGAAGTTTCACTACTTACTGCACGGCATTGCTCTGCTCTGTCTCACTCTGAGATTCTGGCAACTTTGCGCTTTGATCTCCCTGTCTCTCCGGTAGCTATTTACCCTTTCACTGCTGCACATTTTTCAATCACCATGCTGTTATTTGGCCATTTTTTTGCAGGTCTTCAGTGCTGCACTAATAACTTATTGCTGGATTCCTTCTGGTCACTTTGTGTTCACTAGTAACTGTTGCACCTCTGAGTGAGTCCACTCAGCCCAGTTTATAATGATTGTTTTGGTCCTTGGTCTCTGATTAGTTACACATATGCACAGTGGCGTAGCTAAGGAGCCGTGGGCCCCGTTGCAAGTTTTACAAGCTCTCTATACATAACAATTGATACGGCACACCAAAACCTGCCAATGGCAACTACAGTGTCAGTGTTAATGATTTCCACTATTCAAAGTATCTATAGAAGTGATTATTATGTGCACAGGACCAATTGAGAGCTAATACAGTAGTTGAGGGAGGGCTCTTTGGGGCCCCTCTGCCCCAAGGGCTCCGATGCAGTTGCTACCTCTGCACCCCCTATTGCTACGTTCCTGCATATGCACTTTTCTTGCTGTAGTTTGCCGTTTTCTCCTTATGCATTTGGCACTTTGCTTTCATTTTTCACAGTTTTCTCTTTATGCACGTAACACTTTTCTGTGCAAGGGTGCATTATACTGTGGGAAGTCCTGTTTGCACATGCTCCATGCACTGTATCACTGTATTCCTTCTATCTATCTATCTATCTATCTATCTATCTATCTATCTATCTATCTATCTATCTATCTATCTTAGGTGGTTTATACTAGTTTAGGTGATTATTCTAGTCTGATTAGTTGATATCTGACTTCAGGTTTTAAAGTGTACCAGAGACGACAGATACTTACTTTTTTATACATACATGGGGCTTTCTCCAGCCCCATGGGCATGGATCACTCCCACACCGCTGCTCTCCGCTGCCTGCAGCTCCGGCACCGGGTCCTGTAACTCCCTCCAGTCACGGCCAGTCTGATGCAAGTGAGGTGCGCTGCCACTGGAGAGATACGTAAAGAGCGCACTTGGCCACGTCAGATTGTCCACGCCTGGAGGAAGTTACAGGGCCCGGTACCGGAGCTGCAGGCAGTGGAGGATGGCAGCGTGGCCCAGGGAGCTGGAGGAAGCCCCAGGTACAGTGGCGTACCTACTGGGGATGAAACTCCATCGGCTGCATTGGGGCCCAAGGCCCCCTGGGGCCCGCCAGCCATGTGCGGGGGAAGCGCTGCCGCCCCCCGATTGTGGGACCCCCCAGCCAGGTGTGGAACTGGCCGCAGCGTCTAATAGTTGCCGGGCCAGTTCATTCCCGCAGCCCCGCAGTCTCCCGGGAGGCAGAGCAGGGCTACGGCAAGATGGCTGCCGAAGCCCTGCACTGGAGACTATTTATGTCTCCAGTACAGGGCTTCGGGTGCCATCTTGTCATAGCCCTGCACTCTGCCTGTCAGCACGGGAGATGTGCTGCTGGAGGATCGTCGGGGAGCTGCGAGCCAGATGCCGGGAGAGGAGACTTCTGCCAGGTGAGTGAATTGTTTTTTTGTTTCACAGGTGCATTTGTTTTTTCTGGTGCCTGCTGCCCACATTACGATTTTCTGGCAACTGCTGCCCACATTGTGATTTTCTGGTGCCTGCTGCCCACATTACGATTTTCTGGTGCCTGCTGCCCACATTACGATTTTCTGGTGTCTGCTGCCCACATTGCATTTTTCTGGTAACTGCTGCCCACATTATTCTGGTAACTGCTGCCCATATTACGATTTTCTGGTGTCTGCTGCCCACATTGCTATTTTCTGGTAACTGCTGCCCACATTACGATTTTCTGGTGACTGCTGCCCACATTTCGATTTTCTGGTAACTACTGCCCACATTGTGATTTTCTGGTAACTGCTGCCCACATTGCGATTTTCTGGTAACTGCTGCCCACATTGCGTTTTTCTGGTAACTGCTGCCCACATTGCGATTTTCTGGTGACTGCTGCCTACATTGCGATTTTCTGGTGTATGCTGCCCACATTACGATTTTCTGGTAACTGCTGCCCACATTGCTATTTTCTGGTAACTGCTGCCCACATTGCTATTCTCTAGTGTCTGCTGCCCACATTGCGATTTTCTGGTAACTGCTGCCCACTGTACGATTTTCTGGTGCCTGCTGCCCACATTGCGATTTTCTGGTGACTGCTGCCCACATAGCGATTTTCTGGTGACTGCTGCCCACATTGCGATTTTCTGGTGACTGCTGCCCACTTTACGATTATTTTCTGGTGACTGCTGCCCACTTTACGATTATTTTCTGGTGACTGCTGCCCACGTTACGTTTTATGGTGACTGCTGCCCACATTACGTTTTATGGTGACTGCTGCCCACTTTACGATTATTTTATGGTGAAATGCTGCTCATTTTACGATTCATTTCTGGTGAAATGCTGCCCAATTTACGATTTATTTCTGGTAAAACATTGCTGCATTAGGATTATTTTATAGTGAAAAACTGCCCCATTATGATTATTTGGCGCCTATAGTTACGCCCCTGCCCAGGTATGTATAAAAAGTTAAGTATCTTTCATCTCTGGTTTCCTTTAAGCCTAGTATGGACATCCAATTTTGATTGGCCAATCAACTACCACCCGGGGTCAGGAGCAATGAACGTGGGGTATTTGGGGGGGCTGCTTATACCGGTGGGGTGAGGGTGTATCTCTTGCTCCTTATACTGGGGGGGGGGGCTACCTGGGACAACAAACCGTAATCATTTTTTTTCGGGGGGGGGGGGGCAATGAAAATTTTTCTATGGGGCCCCATGATTTCTTGCTACGTCCCTGGGTGGGAGAGAAGGTTCAGTGTTGTGTAAGGGAGAGATGTGTAAGGAATAGGTACAGTGGGAAGGTTACAGTGGTGAGTGAAGGTGGGCTATGTGAGGAATAGGTTCAGAAAGAAGGTGCAGTGGTATGTAATGGTGATATGTGTGAGGAATGGGTACAGTGGGAAGGTTCCAGTGCCATGTGGAGATAGGCTGGCTGAATAATAGTTAGAGAAGGTGCAGTGATGTGTGGAGGTGGGCTGTGTGAGGAATAGGTACAGAGAGAAGGTGCAGTGGTGTGTGGAGGTGGGCTGTGTGTGGCTTACTTGCTCAAGTTGCTCATATACAGACTTCAGGTGCAGTGGAGTGTTAATATGGCCTGTTTGTGGCTATGCACAGACAGCAGGTGCATTAATGTGTGGACGTGAGCTCTGTAAAGATTAGATACAGAGAGATGATGTAGAGGTATTGGTGCAATAGTAACAAGTACACTAGGCAGACCAGGCATTCTGACTCAACTCAGACTTCACCAGCTACCTGCTAGTTCCAGGTGGGCGACTCAGGTACTACTGATGCTAAAAAATCAACAGGCCTAAATTTCTGAAAAGGCCTTTAAAACCTAGCACCAGGCCTAGGGCGGCTGCAACCCACAGGAACAGCAGGACATGGTGATGGCTAGGTTTCTGCATATAACCGCACATAGCATTGCAGGAGGGGGATTGCTACAGAATGTAGGGAGCCAAAGCTATACTTCCAGCCTTGAAAATCACCATGACATATGAGTCCTGGACAAATAGCAAGGAAATAAGATGGCAGCCTTCATATTCCTTTCACTTGAGGTTTCCCATCCAAGTGTTTGCTACTTGTAGCTGTCACCTTGAAAGAGCACAGCCATTTTGCAAGTTTCTTAAGCATTTCATTAAACTGCAGTATGTCAGTTCTCCAAGAACTAAGTCCCATCACAGGGGTACATCATGATGAAATATTTATGAGACACTTGTACCTCGTTAATTGTCAGGCGAAATTCTCATTCATTTAAGAAAAGAAAATGGTTTCTTTCCCACAGTGCAGGTGACAGGTGAACTTTAAGCAATTACTTAATTGGCTGAATGTTAGATTAGGTCAGCTAAGCATAGATAAGGCAGCCCTGTTTGTACTGCAAGGTCAGATAGTACAATCTTCTATTTGATGCACTGGATGTGATTTAAATACATTAAATGATGCATGAATTCCTGATTAAATGTTATTGGAAATAATGAAACACAGTTTTACCATTTTCATTTTGTGTGCGTGATTATAAAACCAAATCAGTGTAGACTATCACACCTTCTGTTGCTTTCATTTCATGAAACAGGATGGAGATAAATATTTGTCAGTTCTTATCTATTTGCATATTACAGTCAAGACTGGCAAGCAACATTCAAAGGTCTATCATGAAGCCGGCAACATTGGTGGAAAAATGCCAATTAGGAGTATTCTGCATTTAAATATGTCGTTGGAAAGTGGTGTGGCAGAACATAACACATTAATGGCTCTAATAAAACTTCACTCTTTATTGCACATCAACAATGGCTTACGCGTTTCATCCAAGTGTCTAGTCATAGCCATGAAGACTAAGACTAAAGACACAATGCTTTCTGAAATGCGGCAGCCATTTCTGAATATGAAATAAAGAGAGGAGTTTTATTGGATCCATTGATGTGTTGAGAATTTGTTCCAGCTGCTGATGTGGATTACCTTGGGCAAAAGAGCTTTTCCAGCACCATTGTGGTATGTCGGGGTAAGAGCAGTGTAATTTTCCCAGAATTGTGGTGAAATAACGTTTTTGAAATATGAATGGTTCATTATATAGTTAGTTTGATTGAAAATGGTAAAACAAAAAACACTACCCTGTAGAGCAGGGGTGAAACTAGAGGGGAGCAGCACCTTTGATCACAGTGGGGCCCAGAGCTGTAGAGGGCCCCAACTACCAACCTTCCCTTCCTAGGATACATGGTACTATACTGTATAAGGCATTTCTGTGGCTACACTTGTTAAGGATGTGAAGATCATGATGGCCACACTTGTTTTATGGCCCTTGTGAGATGGGCCCAAGGCCAGGGAGGGTACCAAGGAAAGGCAAGGGGAGGGGTGAGAACACGTTTTGATGGGGGTCCCCATGAATAATAGTTAAGCCACTTCAGTACCAAGCGGATCCAGAAGAAGGGGAAAAAAACAGTTTGATTTACATGGACAAAAAAATGGTAATCACCATGGCAATCACAATCAAAATTGCAATCACCATGGCAATTAGAAATTTTAGCCCTGAGCTAAAAATAAATGGGGGACACGTTTCTTTTTAACTTTTTATTAAAGTAAAAATGTTGTAAGAATGGTAAATGAGATACAAACAATTCAGAGTTGATGCAGAATTATGCACTTTTTTTATATCCAGATTTTTATTGAATTTTTCATTCCGTACAAATCACAATAATCCAACAGTACATCAATTAATTTAGAAGCAAAATTAAGACATACGACCATTATAACTTATAACAACTGCTAAGCCGACAGCAAAGGTAAAGTCTTCCACATTGCCAACAGTAATACAAAATAAGTACTGGACGTGGGTGTATTTCCCTACTAACGTCCCGAGACCAACCAGCCTTCACAACATTTTTACCAATGATAGACCATTAGATTTGTCTCCCAAAGAAAAGAAATAGAAATAAGGAAGAAAGAAAGAAAATAAAAGAAAGGAGAGTCATGGGAGAAGCTATTAGAAACAACTCAAGTAGAACAGAAGAGTAGAGTTGTGGGTTTTGCCCTTCCCAAGAGCAACCAGACACTTCTTATTCCATCGAGCACACATCACCACCCATGGATGCCCCATAGAATGTTGTAGTCCCATACTTTGTCAAAGATATGCAGTGTATCAGACAATTTAGCTGTTAACTGTTCCATCCTGTAAATATATGACAACCTAGATAACAGTTCGGGAATAGAGGGAACATTCACGTCTCTCCAGTGTTTGGCAATTAAGCAGTGTGCTGCTGTCAAATAATAATTCAATCATATTTGCACATGTGACTTAACTTTAGGCAAACATCGGCCAAGTAAACAGAACCATAGGTCTTTTGGAGTTGAAATCTCTGTATGCTGAAGTATCAATTGTAAGACGTCGTCCCAAAGAATTATGCAAATTTTAATTCAAATTTATGCAGCTTGGAAAAGGACCAATCTAGGTATTTACCGCAGAGAGGCTGGGCTATCCAGACTCTTCCCAACAGTGGTGGTGCTTCTGTTTTTTCTGTTGTACAGCTTAGTTACAGTGGAGATGCCTGTGACATGAAGGGAGGGCGAACAAGAAGGTAGTAGCCCTACAAAGGTATAGTGCTTGCGGGCAGGTGCTTCACATGTGAATTAAGCTTGCTTCCTATTAACCCATTAGTGCACCAGTGCCCCAAAACCAAAGTCTGCACAACTGAAAAAACACAACTGGTAAAACAATTTACTTTAGAGGCGGAATCAGGGCTGATCATCAGTATTTAGCCTATGAAGACACTATGTAGTCAGCTGTACATATGTTTAAGGGAATCCAAATGTACCCCCTTGCCTAAAGACCATCCTCCCTAGAGAGAGCCATGGACAAATAATCTAAGTATCACCCAACATTCTAGCAGGCTTACCTATTGACACTAGGAGTAAGGGAACAAGTTTCACTAGTATAAGAAAAGAGCCGTGACCATTACAACTGTTAAAAATGAGTAGCTGTGGGGAACCTGAAATCTGCTGGTCATCATGTATGATTATAGCCACAACACAAATTGTTTGGTATGGGCAAAAAGCAAAATGAGGTTCTTTGGGGATTGTAGATCAGATGCTGCTTATCTCTATCATGAAACTCGCTACCATTACTTCCTGTGCAGGCTGACTGCTACTCTGTGGGTCATCAAAAGTAAGTGAAAGAACTTACATTAAAGCATCAGTGTGCTTCCAGGCCACATGTCCATGCCTCAGAGTACTTTGCCAATACTTTGTGTTGTGTGTAGCCATGTACAAGGTGTCCAGAATGGTTACCTCTTTCCTCACTTCCTGCACTTCACAGTAGAGTGCCCTCTTTTGCTTTTTTATATAATTGCAGCAACTCCCTCTTTTAGAGTAACTAAAGTAGAAGGCCCTGATCTCTTGTAGTAGTAAGCTCGATCTGATGTGGAGGTTCTCCCTGAAATGTTGGGGTTTCTTTGTGTGCTTTTTTAGCACTATTTTTTCCTGGTATGTAGGGTAGTCTGGCATTACATACGATCATTGAATGTACAGTACAATTTATAAGCGCGCAATTCTAAAGAACAGTGCCGGCACTGCAGTAACTGGGAGGGAGGTGTTAGAAGTGGCCTGGCTGCCACTACATACAAACTGGTTAGCGATTATAGCCTCTGCATGCTCTGACTGTAGACAGGTAATCTTGACTTAAAATGAGTGAAGGTAGAAGTTGGCACTGCTTCTGTGGCTTTAATAGGATCGTTTCAAAAAGTTCCAACAATTCGCATGTTGTGCAAGGAAGGCAAATATTGAAAATAGATGCGGTGGGTGCTGCGCACTGTCACTGATAGCCTTTTGACCTTTTCGCACTTTTGGCGCTTCTATGGAGGCATTTGTAGAGCATTCAGACAATCATGGATTTCTTCAGTTAACCTCTGAGCCCTATATTATATATGGTACGCATGTATTATACTCGTTTGATATAGATGGTTATTAAACCTAATTACTATTGCCTGTGTTTATACATAGGTGATCTTTAATATGTATAATTTTGTATAAGTTTGAACACGTTGCACATGAGCACTGGGTTGGTGAGTATTTGAGTGTTAGAGAATGTACCAGGTGTCTGAAGATTACAGATATAGATGTTGGAATGGAAACAAGTATTTTGGTGTGAAAGATTTATTATTAAAGCTTGTTACCCCTTCATCATAATATAATGCATCAAACAGGTCTGCACACTTGTCACTGTCTTCTTAAAGTAGCTTTTTATTTCAGGATGTAAGCTGGAAACTGACAGATGCCATCTATGCTTTGATGACAGGGACCCTGTGTGGCCCTGAGATGTCACATCAGTTTTCAGCATACATACATGCTGGAATAAAAAGGTAACTTTAAGAAAAAGTGATGAATATCTACACCACAGAATATGTTGGAACTTTATAAATCAATAGTATGTGCACCTATTTATGCAATATATTACTGGACATTTCAGGTGGTGGAATTCAACTTAATATCTCCTGCACCTCAGCAATTATAATCGCAAGACCAGAGTCTGTACAAACTTTACTTCTATTCATTATAGTACAGATGCCCACATTTAAATTATTATTATTATTTTTGCAGTCATGAGGAGATTTTTTTGTTTTGTTTTTACCTGTTTTAAATGTCGTATAAAATAAATATATTTCCTCTATCTTATGGGCTCATATCATGATGTAACAATCGTTTGTTTTTCTTGGATATAAATATATATATATTTTTCTAATTTTTATTCACCAATCATTTAGGTAGAATAAAACTAAGTTTTGTAAAAGTAGCACCTTTTAATTGCTAACTGATGAAGTTAAATTATGCAAGTTTTCTGGACTCTAGTTCCCTTCTTCAGGCATATTTACAGATGTTAGCTGAAGTAAAACATTGATGCAGGTAAATAGTAAACACGAATTACAAAACTTTGTTTTTTCTACCTACATAATCTGTTTGGCTAACATGGTACAGAAACTTTTTTGCTACATTTCACCAATCAGAAAGTCTATATTAATGTAACACTACATGACAGTAGTCAGAGTTTTTAAATTTGTCTAAAGTCAACTTGCCAGCAGGAGTGGCTAGTGTATTCTCTGTTTATGTTCCTTTTGTTTTTGCCATTTTAGATATTTTGCCTTGTTGGTTCTTTCCCCGTCTCTGAAAGCATCTGCACCAACCCAGCATATACAGTACTGTTGATATCATCTTGAAGTTGTAATATTACTTTTGTTTTGAAAATGTTCTGATCAAAAAGTCTGACAATCAAATTTTCATGGACATAAAAATGAGCCAATCACTGAGGAATCATATGAGTTGTGCGGAAAAGTAATGCAGGTAATATATTTTTTAAATGCTATACAGAATCGCAGATAGTTCCTGAAAAATGCAGCAGCTCCGTACGAAAGCATTACTTGCATTGTCGCATGTGATTTCGCATTGCAAAAAAACCCTGACATTTGACCCTCACAAGGAAATATAAGAATAAGGGTGCTAGTCTAGTTGAGGGGAGTCAGCAAGAAACCTCATAGACCAGCTACAGCTCCCCGCTCCCAACAATCAGTCATGCCCATTAACGGCTGAATTCCCACTAACCAATTCGATCAGATTAATGGAATAAATCATTTTTTCTTTTACCAATCTGATTAAATTGAATAGCAGGAATTTGTCCGGTAATGGGCATGACTGATTTTCTCTGATAACCGTGGCAACTGGAAATGATCGATTGCCCTCAGGATTGCACCGTTAATGGCCACCTTAAAAGAAGATCACTTTAATTACAGCGCAGGTAGATTTGGGCGCAGCTGCCACCACCATAGGCTGTAAAAGGAATTACAACTATAGCCGCGCACACAGAATATATATATATATATATATATATATATATATATTTTTTTTTTTTTTTTTTAATTAATGTGTATTCATAAATTTTTTTGATTGCTCACTCTTGAAATTACCTTTAAGAATAAGGGTTTATTTCTGATTGTAAGAAATTTCTTTTATTTCTTATTTACAAGGAGATTTCACATGGAGTAAATAGGATTTGCAAGATTGTTGACTTAATATTGAATTGCTTTTCTTAGCACGTACCTTTAAATCTGAAGATGAGCAGATAGTTTTTTTTCTGGCAGTAAATGGCAAGACATGTTGAGCATGAGCAATAATTATGCACAAATCTGCTGCTTTTGTTGTGTTTTTGTGCTTTGGGTTTAATGTGACTGTTGGGTTTTCTGGAAAACACCCAGTGTGATTGCTAGACAATTACCCTTGGGAATCTTCAATTGCATTTTCCAAATGTGTTGCAAAACACATTAGCAGCTCGTTTGATTGACCTGTTCTCTGTCTTCCACATTTCACATTATCATTACGGTCCCATCTATAACCACTTGTCAAAAAACAAATTTAAATTAGAATTCCTGGTAGGTGACCTGCGAGTTAAAGTCATGTAAATGGATGGATGCTTTTAGCTTGACATTTATTTTGGTTGGGTGAGCTGTTTTATATTTGCCTTTTCAACAGATAAATAAAATTGAGTGAATGTTAATCGTTTTTTTTTTTTTTACATGCCTAAATTATTGCTTCTCAAGGTCTTTGGAGAATTGAAAATCCTCTGCCTAAGTACAGCTTTTAAAGTGTAAGAATACCAGTTGTCAGCTAAATACGCATCAAATATATGTCAAAAATGGTGAGTTCTCATTATAGCTTTTTTTAGCTCTTCAAAGAATATTTAAGTGCCGTCACGTCACTGAAAGTAGCAGTTGTTAATGCGATTCCTGTGCTTTATCAATTCTGTTTACAAACAGTGCAAAAAGCAATGATGCATAAAGAAAGTTTATTCTACATCTTACTCTGCTTGGTAAAAGAAGATTTAACTTAAAAGACACATAGGAGGCTACGACATATTTACAGATAGCAACCCTACAGATGATATCAAAAGTATAAAGCTTTATTGATTATACATTTTATAATTCTATCCTAACATCCCAACACCTTTTAAAAACCCTTTCTGGCAAAATTATGGAGCAGTCTATCTCAATCTTCAAAGGTGCTGCTGCGCTCTCCAGACCTGAAAAAGACAAATCTCCACATAGGGCAATATCGCTCAGTCTGAGTGGTAAACTGCTCCAACTATTCCCCGTGTATTGTGCTCTCCCAGATGCCAACCAACTCCGTGTCCCTCGTCCCCTCTCACTAAATGGTCGCCAGATTCTGGCCGCCTCAATGCTCAGGTGGATCATACGCAGTAATAATGTATCCCACTTCACTTGATTCTGTAAAGAAGGAAGAATATCCACATAGGGTAATACAGTTCTGAACTCAATGTACATCAAGCACTACATCCACCGTGTTTCCTTAATACCACCCTGTGATAGTGCCAATCCAACGTGCTACAAATCACACTGCTCACCAGATGTAGCCCACCTCTACATCCAGGTGGAAGTTGCGCTGTATAATATAAAGGTTATATTATACAGCGCAACTTCCACCTGGCATATGATCCACCTGAGCATTGAGGTGGCCAGAATCTGGTGAGCATTTAGTGAGAGGGGACAAGGGACACGGAGTTGGTTGGCATCTGGGAGAGCACAATACACGGGTCACGTGGAATAGTTGGAGCAGTGTACCACTCAGACTGAACGATATTGCCCTATGTGGAGATTTGTCTTTTTCAGGTCTGGAGAGCGCAGCAGCACCTTTGAATTTATCATCCAGCATTTTGGACTATCTGCATCGATCCCAGTGACTGTGATTTTGGTGATATATTTTGGATGAACTGTGGCGCAGTGTGTTGATAATTGCATATCTCAATCTTCCATGCACAACCAGAGCCATACTGGCCGCAATCACATGCATCATCATCAACCAGAGAGCAATGTTTGCAAGGAGGATTGATGAATCAATTAAGGAACTTTGAGGATGTTCTCCAGACTAAGCAGTGCTGGCAAAAACAGTGGCGATAAATTCCAACTTGGAGCTGGTGTGTAGGTGTAGAAATATTAGAACAAAAAATAACGTAATATTTACTATGTTAATTCCGCCCCCAAACCACTACTAAAGCCCTAACCTCAACACCACACTTAACTCAACCTTGGCCTGAAAGTCAGACTAAATGGTTTTGGTGGGCTCCGTTATATTACTGCTATCGTGGGCACCAAAGTTCCACTATACTGTAGCCAAACTCTGGCTTTCAAATTTAGCATCGGTTGCAGCATACCAGGGAGGGGTAAAATAAGGAAGCAGAGTGGAAGGAGGCGTGTTATAGTTTCTGCATTCCACGGAAAATCCGCATTCCGCCATTGCCGATTACCGCTACCAATTTCGCTTTCCGCTACCGATTTCCACAATCCGATGCATTTTTGCAGTAATTTTCGCCGACTTTAACATCGATTAGCTCCCATAGCTGCTAGAAACACCAAATTTTCTGGGTATGTTAAGCCGAAGAGTGGGAACAAGAGGGAAAAAAGTCTTTCAAAAAGACTTTGTAGTTTTGGAGAAAATTAATGTTAAAGTAGGTGGACATTTCTGTGAAAATCCGCCTACCGCACTTGTATAACCGATTTCCGAATTCTGATGCGGAAATGCAATTTCTGATCGGAAATTCAGAAATTGTATTTCCGCGGAATCTGAACGAGCATCCCTAGTAAAGAGGACTGTGTGCAGCAGAACTATAGAGAAGCGTGTAATCAGTCTGGCCATGTGATAGATTTGTAAGGCTCTGATTAGCTTTCATAACTTAAATCTTATACTAGAAATAAATGGGACAGATGAGCATAATTAGCATATCAAAGCCTTAGGCATCTAGGACATGATTAAATTCTCTATTAATTGAAGCTAAGTAGAGCCTTGTTAGATACTGAGGCAATGAGGTTGGGCAGTACACAGTCTTGCTTCTAATTTAATGTTATGTACTCTTTTACAGATTAGCTTTAACTGTGACATAGATGGTAAAGAAAATACTTTCGGTAAGGGAGAATTAGATTTAAGATTCCCTTACTTCCTGTCATATTACCATATAAGTACAAGGATATATAGTAAAAAGTATTTTTGAAGAGACAAAGAAGTTTCAAGATGATCTTAAATTTTAATGTATCAAAAAGTTCTTTCGTAAAAACAGAGTTCACAAATCTTCAAGCGAATTCATCTTTGCAAACAACATCCCATTATTAAGTACCAAAAACATATGTTGAAATATGCAATTGTTTAAAAAGGCTACAACGTCGACTTGTTTCGGAGTAGCCATCTTCAGGCACTCTCTCCTGGTGCATCTTGCCTGTGTGCTGTGTTCAATGGTAGTCTAAGTGGTGTTTCCTGGCTTGATTTTGTCCAGATGGTACCCGTCCCAAATAACTTTTTGATACATTAAAATTTAAGATCATCTTGAAACTTCGTTGTCTCTTCAAAAATACTTTTTTACTATATATCCTTGTATTTATATGGTTATATTATTGGTGCTGCGGCGCACCATTGAGGATAGGGTTTTTGGTCTCACAATTTTTCCAATTCCTGTCATATTAGACATTATTCATGAAGTGAGGACAGTACAAAACTTTTTCAGGTTTTCATAGTTCTCTGTACCCCTGTTGGTGACATGTCTGTCTCCTCACTTCCTGTTTTCAGTCACTCTTTTGCTGGAACAAGGAGTGACTGAAATCTTCTCAATGAGAACACAGACAAAAAAACCCTCACATATATTCCATCTCTTTTCCACTCTACTTGTCCGTCATACTGCAAGCCTGGAAACCTTCAAACACACCCTTCAAACACATCTCTTTAGACAAGTTTATAATTTGTTATAGTCAGATCTCACTGCCTCATCTGCTATCTTCTTCATCCAATCGCTTTCTCTCTCCATCTTATTACCTTCTAGATTGAAGTTACTTTTTATTGTTTCCTATTTCTGTTGTACTTTATAACAGAGTAACCAAGCAGCTCAGGGTGACCCAAACTACTAGGAATGTATAGGGGGATAGTTGTGTACCAGTATTGCAGATATTTCAAAACATACATTAACAATGTACGTATGAAAATAATGTGGCTGGGTAGTGTACTGGTTAAGAGCACTACCTCTGACAGAAGAGACTAGCTAAAGCCAGTGCCTATTTAGTATGGAGTCTTTGGGTAAAATTCCCTAATACTGCAGGGTGGCCTATTGAGTGCTCCCTTAATGGCTGCAGCTCTCAAGCACTTTAAAACCAACAGAAGAAGAGTGGTAAATGGTAACATTATTATTATCATGTATTTTGTATGTGTGTTTCTGGATGTTTTTAATTACATTGGCCTCGATTCATTAAGCATTACTGAGCGCTTACCGCTTTGTCAATAATTCGGTAAAATAGCGCATCCATATTCTGAATGTTTGTATTCATGAAGATTACCGACAGCAAATACAGACAGTGCTGTATTCAGTCGGTATGAATATGATGTTCTTTCGGTAAATTTACCGAAAGTTGTATTCATGAACCTGAAAGTGGGCGTTTCTGTGCGCTAAATACTGAGCTAAATATCACCTGCACTTGCCTGATGGTATTGAATTATCCTCTTTCAGTATCTTTTATGATACATTCATTTTGTAGTCATGGAGCTGTTTGATGCATTCATTTATCAAAGAATTTACATTTTAAATTCTTAAATTTAAATTAAAAGGGTGTAATTTAAGTAATTTTTTTTAATGTTTTAAATTTCATTTATTTAATTTTTATGCTATTATTTTATTTATATTTATTATATTTGTATTTATTTAATAAAACATATGTTATTAATGACATTTTTATTAATTTAAATACATTTTTTATTTAAATTAAAATTACATTTAAATTTAAATTCATTTCAAAGGTAGTAACACACACCCAGTGGCGCCAAAAGGCCACCCACGTGATTTCTTAGGGCAGCCTCCGTAGCCCACAATGCACCTACCTTACCCACAATGCACTTTGAAAATGTTTTTTATTTGACAAAAGATCGCTAGTCTCGATATTTACTGACATTGTTACCACATCATTACCGAACACTAGCTATCCTTTAACGAACAACTGCCGACAACGAAAACAAAAATGCTGACTACTACTTAGGACCCGGTAAATTTCGAATGCGGTAAATTATCGACAAGCAAATTTTTAACACACGCACTTTGATGAATCGAGGCCATTGTGTGTTGATCGGCTTGTGTTCTGTACAGCACTATGGAGGATGTTGGCATTAAATGAATAAATAAAAAAGTGATAATTTTTATTGCAAATGGTAAATTATTGAATTCAAAACCAGATATTTTGGATTAAAACCCACTTCCCAAAATGTGCACGGCCACTCAGGATCAAGGATCAGTTTCCACATTCTGAGACTGTCGTATTTCAAAATGTGTTCAAATGTCTAAAACAATCATTCATTTGAATTGAGGTAATGTGTAATAAAGTGTCTCTACAAAGCATGGCGGAAGTTGCATACAGTGTAAATATCTTGGTGTAGTGGGAAGGAAATTGAGCGCCTCTTACTATGAATAGAAATCAAATTGCTGTAAATTATATCAGGGGTGACTAGTTCCAGAATGTGAAAATCAGCCATTCTTGAGCAAAAGTGTCTTCAGGGATGTTTTAAAACTGAAGGCAGAAAGAATGTATGAGTCAGTCGATTCCACAGAGAAAATACAGCAATGTACCAGCATAGAGAAACATCAATAATATGATATGGAAGATAACCAGCAAGGGTCCCTTCTTTTCTTGAAGTTAGTGTAATGATACTTAAACGGTACCTTAAAGGACATCCGAGGTGACATGTGACATGATGAGATAGACATGTGTGTGTACAGTGCCAAGCACACAAATGACTATGCTGTGTTCCTTTTTTCTTTCTCTGCCTGGAAGAGTTGAACATCAGGTATGCAAGTGACAGTTCCTGTCTGGGTCGGACTATAGCATAACCCTCCCTCACTGATAAGGAATTACAGTCATAAAGCACTTTCTTGGCAGTAAATGGCTTATGCTAACAGGTATAGGAACTTATAGGATAGAAGAAATAAGGCTGAACATTTTGTTACAGAGTCTCTTTAATACTTCAGCTGTGGAAACATTTTATATCCAATATATAGGCGAATAAAGCAGAGATTGTATATCTTTGGATTATGCACAGTAACACAAAAAAGCAATACAACTTTGTAGAAAATTTCTCCTCAATCCAAGGGGAGGCACATTTTAAATCTCTGAACATACATTGCCCTACTGAACGCATCCGATCGTTACAAAAGCGCAGGCTGGAGATAACGGTCTTCCACATGCGCACTTAGTAATAAAATATGGCATATGGGGCATTGTTTTAACCCAGGAAGGGCCAAATAATTCATTTTATGTGTTTTATAATTATGGGATGTGTCATGTGAAAATTAGGAAGGGTGACAAATAAAAAAATGGTTTTTTTTCTGCATTTATACCTAATTTTCCCCCATAAAATGACTATAAAATAAAATAGTTTTGGGAGAAAAAACTCAAAGTAAGCCTGGATTGTACTGAAAAAAACAAGATATATAAATCACTAAGATGGCATGAGTAGTTAAAAAGTTACTGCTGTATAAATACGACACAGCTTAAGTATAAAAAACGACAGGGTTCTTAAGGGGTAAAAACTGTGGAATGCAAACTGTATCAGAGCTATACAAATGTGTGTGGTTCTAATCCTTTGTGGACTCTGCTCTGAGTCTTCAATACAAGGATGATGCTGAATTTCAGCATTTTACTTTGAAGCATATATACTTAGCAATGGAGATCACCAGCACAGAGGTCAAAGGTCAATGACATTGTTCTATTTAGGAGAAAACCAGCAGATGACTTGTAAGGTCAGCTGCCAGCTTTCTTCAGAACTTCCCGTGTACCACTTGTATTTGGGTGGGCAGGATATTGTACACTTTTTCAAGTTCCTCTAGAGTCGACTTCTCTAACATAAACATTTCTGAATGATGCTAATGATAATCACTCTAAATACCCAGTTATTGCACATTTGTAAGCACCGATATCAGCAGAGAATGAATCCTTGATTTAAGTTCAATTTAAAAACCTTACCACAGTCATGTAAAAGCATAAAAAACAGTTTACAAGAAAGAAGCACAGTAAAAACTTCTACATCAAAATGACTTTTTTTCTCTTTTTTCCAATTAACAAATACACAACTATGTACAACTAAGTAAAACTGTTACGCCAACAGAATCTATGATCGTGATAAAAAAATAAACATCTTTGTAAGCAGTTACCGGTTGTGAGTTTTTAGAGTTTGAGTATATTTGACAATAATAATGAACCTAGTAGCTTTTTTTTTTTTTTTTAAAGGAAGTCAGTTTTGGGACCATCTTTATTCCATTTATTTAAACTTTTCTTTATGCGACATATATATGAGAGCAATGTCTTTGAGGGGAAATTTAATAGTCAGTAAAATTAAAAGATAGCCTTTGCATGCTGGGTTTTCTGACTCATCTACATGATGGTTTCTTCTTAGCATAACAGCATTCAATATGAGTTGTCATCAAGACTGTAGGTAGCTGGATACAATGATACCCATACACAGAACCACAGCAGACTTAGCATGAAAATATATGTCTTTTGTCTTATACAACACAGAAACTCAAATGCTGAAATTTACTGTATCCAAATGGTATCACCGTTATCTTCTGCATCCTTGGAAACCCTGATGTGACGTGGTGATGTAACACAACAGTTGTACCACTAGCCATTGAGCTGCTTAGGCACATACCAGCTCAGGTGATTTTTGTTGGGTTGTCAATGATGAGGGAATTATTCAGGTATCCTTGCCGATATATATATATAGGTGTTGCCCAAAAGATAATAAGACGATGAACAAGAGGCATTATTGTGGGAGGGAAAAAAAACTATTTCTCAGCTTTTATTTACATTTAATCAAAAAGTGTCCAGTCCAAAATTATTTATACCCTTCACAAACTGTCACAGTCTGTGGGAAAATCCAAAGTTCTACACCATTACAAATAGTCCAAGCAGTTCTAAAGCCTCTAAAACTGAGATAAAAGTTCTAAAATTACCCTGATTAATTGGGAAAAGCTGTTTTAATCAACTCAACAGATGAAAAACAGCAGCTCACTGCAGTTGGTTTGTGGACTGTCATGGCTAAGACAAAGGAGCATAGTGAGGACCTGTGCTGCGCATTATGGCTGCTCAGGAAAGGGCTACAAGGCCATTTCTAAATGTTTTCAAGTTTCAGTGGCTACAGTGCAAAGTATTATTAAAAAAGACAAGGGGCTCGATTTACAAAGCGGTGCTAACCCAATAAAAGACTTTAGGCGTGATAACCATTGCACCACACTGGTGAAAAGCCAGTTTAGGCGTGATAAGTTTAGTTGTGATAAGTTTAGGCGTGATAAGTTTAGATCGCGCGCAAAGTTCCGCGCGCAAAGCAGCGCCATTAAACTCTATGCGAAGTGCACCAGACTTTGCTAACGCAAAACTTTTGAGCAGCTGTGCACTGCGGTGCTAACCCAGTTGGTGCTTAAACTTATCACACCTAAACTAATCACGCCTAAACTTATCATGCCTAAACTTATCATGCCTAAACTGAGTTTAGGCGTAATAATAGGCTTTTCACCAGGGTGCTAACTGTTAGCACCGCTTTGTGAATCAAGCCTATAGTGGCTGGTGATTTGATGAGAATGGAAATACCAGGAATACTGGCCATTTTTCCAGATACGTAGATACCTACCACAGAGAGAATCAATCTTTCACAACAAACAGCCTTCAAAACATGAAGAGTAATCATGTTCCAATGCGATGTCACATCAAAAATCATTTTCAGATAAAGACAACTGGACTGAGATATAGCAGAAGAATTATTGTGGAGTTTAAAGTGAATAATAGTATCTACAGCTGTATCTAGAAAGGGCCTGCAGTATTGCAGGAAGTAAAAAGAAGTCAAAGACATAAAGTGCTAACAGCTCTGTGACAAAGACATATGCCCAGAGACAGGGGCGTTGCTAGCCCCAAAAATCAGTGGCATGTGCCCTGGATCTATTCTGGGGTGCCCCAGATGCCCCCCAGGCACAGTCAACTGTGATGCCTTAATAGTGGGTATGCCTGGAGCTGTGGTGCATCAATCAGGGTTATGCTGGGTGCTGTGGTGCCTCTATGTGGGCAGTATTCCCACATAGCATAGCCCAGCATGGCAACACAGTATGGGTGCTGTGCTGTGGTGCCATGCTGGGTGCTGTGGTGCCTTTATGGGGGCACAAAGGGAGCTGTGGCTCTTCTATGGGACATGCTGGGAGTTGTAGTGCATCCATGGAATGCCCATGGGAACATGGGAGGGGGCCACTAGAAGGTCAGGGAATGCTATGAGGGAACTGCCAGATAACCTGGCGGCAGGCCAGCCCACCCAGCAGAAAGCCAGACCAGCCAGCACAGAAACCAGTTTGTGTGTAAGTAATACTGCCCATTTACGTGATATGCTGCATTTTTTTTTATTAATTGAGAGGGGGGGCTTCATCCAACATTTTGCTGGGCCAGCCTACTTAGACTGGCGTTAAGTTCATGTAAATTTGGCTCCACCCATGACCACACCCACATTCCGGTGCATGGCCACACCCATTTTTCAGGTAAAAGTGCCCTGGATCTTTGAGCATCCTAGCAACGCTAGAGATTAAGGGAATCAGTACCCACAGACACTGCTGCCAAGAGCCATTCAGAAATTGTAAAACACACACGCAGACATGGACACACACACCATATTAAATATGAAAACACTTTTTTCATATACACTAACATTTTGTAATTGGGCCAGTCTCTCAGTTGATTTCGAGCCATTATGATTTGGATTCAAAATTATTTGGGTATGGTTCAGGCTGTTCTCTCCAAACATCCAAAATTCTATACAGTGCCATGTAACACATCACAATCCCAGCATGCATCTGGAAATGACAATACAATACACAGCTCTTAAACTACCAGCTGTGCGCTCCCACTGACAAATCAGACATTTCCATCACATTGATCCTAACAGAGTGGCTGCTTTGCCAGCTGAACCATACAAGTCACGTATTATTTTGATTAGCTGTAGGGGAAATTCTGCCTCGTATAGAATCTCTCACAATGATTAGTGGTGTTAAACTATTGAATGCTTTAGCCCTGGCGATGAAATTAATCAATATGACTTTCTGGTCTTTTATTGTTCAGTGACTCATTGAAGAACAGAGACTTGTTTCACAGAAGACCCATTAAACAGAAAACGCAGGCCTAGTTTGTAGCTTTAGACTTGCTGCATGTGTAATGTTCCTGCATGAATATGTGCATCATTCTGTGAACAAGGTAATGCAAACTGACATTATCATTATGATATTCTCACTTCACACAGTCTCATTAATTTCTGTTACATGGATTAGCAGAGATAGCTTTTTCTAAGGAACCTATCAGATAAGTCCTGTAAATGAACACAGAAAGGGCCATTTGATGCTCCCTTGTTTTATTTTTTTTCTCGAAGGTTCATGATTCCTGAACAGTTTTTCACTATTTGCATGTTAACTACTTTAGGACTGCAGTGATTGAAATCTACGCCCTGTTTTGGTAGTTACCTGGATGGCAGGACAAAGACTTCAATCAGCCGTCGCTTGGGCGCTTCCGCCGTTTTCATCGCTCTCGCCGCTGAATCCCCACCGTGTCCCATCGCAGCTCACTTGCTCTGCCTGTGTAATGGATTGCGGAGACACCGCCGCGTGGTCTGACAGTGAGGCGGCTGTTTCCGCGTTCAGACTGGCGGTTTCTCCGCAACAGCATGCGTCTGGTTTGTCTGGACCTAGTAGTGCACACAGATGGAGAGCTACGCTCGCGCGCTGCAAGACAGACTCTTTATGCCAATAGGAGAGGGGTCAGCTGATCGGGACGATCAGCTGATCCCAGCGTGGCAGGAGATTGGCTGAAGAGAACTGGGCGGCGCTGAGGAGCGCTTTGCTATATATACTCCTTGCCTGTCAGTTGCTGGTTGTCTGGCGTTGCGAATGCTTATGTGTTAGCACTTAGACCTTAGTCAGATCTTTCAGTGTGGTGGAACCAGGAGGACCTGGGAATCCACACTAGCCAGATTACTGTGTTACTATTGTGTTATACTTCAGACTAGTTCCAGGGTGTTGAGACCACGGACCTCACACCCAAGACTAGGGATACTGTGTTACTATTGTGTTATACTTCAGACTAGTTCCAGGGTGTTGAGACCACGGACCTCACACCCAAGACTAGGGATACTGTGTTATTATTGTGTTATACTTCAGACTAGTTCCAGGGTGTTGAGACCACGGACCTCACACCCAAGACAAGGGATACTGTGTTACTATTGTGTTATACTTCAGACTAGTTCCAGGGTGTTGAGACCACGGACCTCACACCCAAGACTAGGCCTTGTTTGATATCTGTTATGACCTATTGCTTTCCTGACTCTCCCTCTGCTTTTTGATTCGGTACCTACGCATATCTGATTACCTGTTGCCAACCCTGCCTGTCCCTAGTTACCGAATCAGCCTTCTGTCTCTGTACCTTATCTGCTCGTGTGTTGCCGACCCGATCTGGCCGACCCTTCTGGCTGTCACCCACCCCCTGGGTGTTCAGTCCATCTGCAGGCCCCCCTGTCTCTCAGAGAGACCTCTCTGCAACCAGTCAGGGACTCATCCTCTAGGAGTCCTTTGACTGCAGTAAAGTCTGACTCTCCTTGGTTAAAGTCATCTGCTCCTCAGGTGATTCTACTCATTACTGTTGCACCAAACACTTACACGTCTTCAGGTGTCCAGAGGTTAGCTATACTTGTATTATCGGTGATTCTGCAGATCATCAATAATCAGGTATATATCTGTATTGTTGGTGATACTGCAGATCACCAATAATCAGATTCTCTCTGTGTGCTGACACAGAATGTTACAGAACGCCAGACCAAAAAACAAAATGGACGCACTTAACAGTCGTCTTGATACACTCACCATCTCGGTGGAAAATCTCATCAGAGTGATGAAGGGTCAGCAGGCCCAGATCTCTGCTTTATCTGGGTCTCTACAGGTCCTTCAGACAACTGTAAATTCAGTGCGATCTCCTCCAGTTACAGACCTGCGGGTGTCTGTACCCGAAAGGTTTTCTGGTCATAGATCTGACTTTCAGAATTTTAAGAATCGTGTAATGTCATATTTTGAACTGAGGCCTAACTTGTCAGGAACAGAGGCACAGAGGATTACATTTATTAAGACCCTACTATCAGGAGATGCTCAAACCTGGGCATATAGCCTGCAGACAGGGCACGAATCGCTAATATCAGTAGTGGAATTTTTTAAGTCCATGGCCATAATTTATGATGGTCCGGACATTGCCTCTACTGCTGAGCGGAAGCTAAAGACCTTGCGTCAGGGCAAGGATCCAGTAGAAGTCTATGCAGCTGAATTCAGAAAGTGGTCAGTGTCAGCTAGGTGGAGGGCTTTTGCATTGTTAGATTGTTTTTTATCAGGGTTGTCAGACGCAGTTTCAGAATTGATGTTGGGACACCCTGAACTAAAAACCATTGATGAGGCAATCTCTTTAGCAGTACGGGTTGATTGCCGGTTGCGGTATCAAAAGCAAACCCATGGTAGAAACATGGTCAGATATGTCTCTTATGCCTCTCCTCCACCCGCCTCGCCTCTGCCAGAACCAATGCAAATTGGTCAGTCCAAGTGGACGCGGATAGAGAGGAATCGCAGGAAAACAGAACAGCTCTGTTTATACTGTGCAGAAGAGGGCCATAGAGTGCAGAATTGCCCCAGGAAGTCAGGAAATGCTGCCGCCTAGGTGTAGTCAGAGGTAATACCCTAGGCGCACAGTCTTTACCTCTAGATAACAATCGTCTGCTCCTTCCCTGTTCTGTCACATGGGAGGGTCAGACTGTTACCACTGAAGCTTTCGTTGACTCTGGTACAGTGGCTAATTTTATAGATTACGAGTTTGCAAAAAGATTGGGAATTCCCATGCTCCCATTGGATCAGCCGATTCTGGTCACTGCTGTAGATGACTCTCCTCTGCAGAGTAGACATCCCTTGTCCCGTACTCCAAATTTGAGATTCAGTGTTGGGGTACTGCATGGGGAAGATCTGCAATTTCTGGTCTTGCGTATGGCAGCCTCTAGCATCATTCTTGGCATGCCCTGGTTAACTCCACTCCACTCAGATAGACTGGGTTTCAGGTCAGCTAACGAGCTGGTCGTCCCGTTGTTATCATCATTGTTTGGCGAAGGTAACCATGGGTCATACCAATATTCAGGTTGAAGGTGTGCCAAGACAATACGCAGAATTTGCTGACGTTTTCTGTCCCAAGTCAGCAGATAAACTTCCCCCCCACCGTGCCTTTGATTGTCCCATCGATTTGAGATCTGGTTGTATGCCACCCAGGGGTCACCTCTATAATCTGTCTGGGCCTGAGAAACTAGCTATGCAGGAATACAGAGAAAACTTGGCTAAGTCCCTCCCGTTCACCAGCAGGGGCAGGATTCTTTTTTGTAAAGAAAAAAAGACGGAGGCCTCCGTCCTTGCATTGATTATCGAGGCCTAAATAAGATCACAGTGAAAAATCGTTACCCTTTACCCTTGATTGACGATTTGTTCACACAGGATAACCAACACCAAGATTTTCCCAAGGGTAGATCTAAGGGCTCTTTCACATTAGGGCAGATTTTCTGCGTTTCAACGCAAAGGATAAAGTTTGCGTTACCCAAGGTGAAATGAAAGTCCATAGACTTTCATTTTAGCTTTCACATATAACGCAGCCTTTTTGTGCGTTGCGTTCCACTGCACCCAGGCGCAGTTTTTTGGCCAACGCTAGCTTTATGCGTTACAATGTTAGTCAATGTAAAACGCACACTATGCGCGTTTTTAATCCGTTAACGCAGGCAATCAGTCCCAGAATGCAACAGAGGAACAATGTAGAAAGTTGACAACTAAAAGAAAAAAAAATTACCTGCGTTTTTCTATGTGCAGTAACGCATTGAAAACGGATTAAAAACGCACACTCACTGCAGTGCAACGCATATCAAAACGCAGTAAAAGGCATACAACAAAACGTATGCTTTGAGCGTTCTCCAACGCAAGCTCTGATGTGAAAGAGCCCTAAGAGGTGCATACAACCTAGTGCGTTTTAGGGATGGTGACGAATGGAAGACGGCCTTCAACACGCCCAACGGGCATTACGAGTACCTGGTTATGCCCTTCGGGTTGTGTAATGCTCCGGCCGTCTTCCAGGAGTTAATTAACGAAGTGTTCAGGGAAGTGTTGGGGAAGTTTGTTCTGGTCTATTTGGACGATATACTGATCTTTTCGTCCAATCTCACTGAACATCGCAGGCATGTCAGGTTTGTGTCAAACTGGAGAAATGCCTCTTGGAAGTAACCTCGGTTGCCTTCTTGGGGTACATCATCTCCACCTCTGGTCTTTCAATGGACCCAGGGAAGGTTTCTGCTGTCCTAGAGTGGCCTCAGCCTGTTGGACTGAAAGCACTCCAGAGATTTCTGGGGTTTGCCAACTATTACAGAAGGTTCATTAAGGGGTACTCTACCATCATCTCTCCCCTCACCAGTCTCACCAAGAAAAGGGCTGACAATCATCACTGGTCAGCAGAGGCTCATGCCAAGAATGATGCTAGAGGCTGCCATACGCAAGACCAGAAATTGCAGATCTTCCCCATGCAGTACCCCAACACTGAATCTCAAATTTGGAGTACGGGACAAGGGATGTCTACTCTGCAGAGGAGAGTCATCTACAGCAGTGACCAGAATCGGCTGATCCAATGGGAGCATGGGAATTCCCAATCTTTTTGCAAACTCGTAATCTATAAAATTAGCCACTGTACCAGAGTCAACGAAAGCTTCAGTGGTAACAGTCTGACCCTCCCATGTGACAGAACAGGGAAGGAGCAGACGATTGTTATCTAGAGGTAAAGACTGTGCGCCTAGGGTATTACCTCTGACTACACCTAGGCGGCAGCATTTCCTGACTTCCTGGGGCAATTCTGCACTCTATGGCCCTCTTCTGCACAGTATAAACAGAGCTGTTCTGTTTTCCTGCGATTCCTCTCTATCCGCGTCCACTTGGACTGACCAATTTGCATTGGTTCTGGCAGAGGCGAGGCGGGTGGAGGAGAGGCATAAGAGACATATCTGACCATGTTTCTACCATGGGTTTGCTTAGGCCTTTTCCACCCTAAAGAAACTGTTCTGTTCCGCACCTATACTGAGACATGTTGATGTCACCTTTCCCTTCATTGTAGAAGTTGATGCTTCAGAGGTGGGGGTGGGAGCTGTATTGTCTCAGAGATCAGGCTTGCAGGGCAAGCTTCACCCATGTGCCTACTATTCTCGTAGATTTTCACCCGTAGAGAAAAACTATGATATAGGCAACCGGGAGCTCTTAGCCATTAAGTTAGCTTTTGAGGAATGGCGACACTGGCTAGAGGGTGCAGAACACACTACCACAGTTTATACAGATCATAAGAATTTGGAGTATATAGAGGTTGCTA
The DNA here is from genome assembly GCF_040937935.1 of Hyperolius riggenbachi. Classification (NCBI taxonomy): domain Eukaryota; kingdom Metazoa; phylum Chordata; class Amphibia; order Anura; family Hyperoliidae; genus Hyperolius; species Hyperolius riggenbachi. The sequence goes on along the minus strand of NC_090649.1, from coordinate 181,966,769 downwards.
AGAGACTTAGCCCTCGCCAGGCCCGGTGGTCCCTGTTCTTTGCAAGATTTAGATTTATAATTACATATACTCCTGGTAGTAAGAACATCAAGGCCGATGCCTTATCCAGATGTTTTGAACCTGAGACAGTGCAGCCTGCAGCCCCTGAGACTATCCTACCTCAGAAGGTAGTTCTGGCAGCCACTGAGACCTGGAAGGATTGGACAGTCACTTTGAGTCCTTACCAACAAGATATCCCAGAGGGGAAGCCTGATTTTGTGTGTGCCACTGCCTTTCCGTTTGCAACTCCTACAACTGTTTCATTCACACAAGAATGCTGGTCATCCTGGGGCCACCAGAACTCAGGATCTACTGGCTAGATGTGCCTGGTGGCCTACATTGGCAACAGATTGTAAGGAGTTTGTAAGAGAGTGTGCTGTGTGTGCAAGGAGTAAACCCTCTTGTCAGGCCCCAGTTGGCACTTTACAGCCCTTGCCAGTTCCCAGTGAACCATGGACCCATATCTTCATGGATTTCGTGGGTGAGCTCCCTCGGTCTGAGGGCAAGTCGGTCATTTGGGTGGTAGTAGACAGATTCAGTAAGATGGCTCGTTTTGTCCCTCTGAAAGGATTCCCCTCGGCCCAGGAATTGGCTGATCTCATGCATGGCATTCCGGAGAATGTAGTGTCAGATTGGGGAGTCCAATTTGTTTCAAAGTTTTGGAGTGCCTTCTGCCATCAATTGGACATGGATCTCGCATTTTCATCAGGCTACCATCCACAGACCAACGGCCAGACCAAGAGAGTTAACCAATCCCTGGAACAGTTCCTCAGGTGTTATGTTGCAGTTGCGCAATCCGAATGGGTGAAATTTTTACCGTTTGCGGAATTCGTATACAACAACCTAAAAAGCACCTCTTCTGGGTTTTCCCCATTTCAGGTGGTGTCGGGAAGATCACCCAAGTTTGCTCCCTTGCCAGTCGCATCTACACCTTTTCCGACTCTGAAAGATTGGCAAAGGGCCCTGAGGGAGATTTGGGGAATGGTTAAGAGGAACCTGGGGAAAGCCTTTCAAACCCAGAAAAGACAGGCAGATAGGAGACGGTCTGTGGAGTGGAAATTCTCTCCAGGAAATTTGGTGTGGGTGTTCACTCGTCATTTGGCCCTGAAGCAACTGTCACCCAAGCTGGGCCCTAGATTTATAGGACCTTTCCCAGTGGCCAAGAAAATCAATAATGTCACTTATGCGGTTGATCTCCCAGCCAGTATGAGAGGTGTGAGATCATTCCATGTGTCTCTTTTAAAACCAGCAGTACACGTGGATTCCTCTCCCCCACTGTGTTACTATTGTGTTATACTTCAGACTAGTTCCAGGGTGTTGAGACCACGGACCTCACACCCAAGACAAGGGATACTGTGTTACTATTGTGTTATACTTCAGACTAGTTCCAGGGTGTTGAGACCACGGACCTCACACCTAAGACTAGGCCTTGTTTGATATCTGTTATGACCTATTGCTTTCCTGACTCTCCCTCTGCTTTCTGATTCGGTACCTACGCATATCTGATTACCTGTTGCCAACCCTGCCTGTCCCTGGTTACCGAATCAGCCTTCTGTCTCTGTACCTTATCTGCTCATGTGTTGCCGACCCGATCTGGCTGTCACCCACCCCCTGGGTGTTCGGTCCATCTGCAGGGACCCCCTGTCTCTCAGAGGGACCTCTCTGCAACCAGTCAGGGACTCATCCTCTAGGAGTCCTTTGACTGCAGTAGAGTCTGACTCTCCTTGGTTAAAGTCATCTGCTCCTCAGGTGATTCTACTCATTACTGTTGCACCAAACACTTACACGTCTTCAGGTGTCCAGAGGTTAGTTGTACTTGTATTATCGGTGATTCTGCAGATCATCAATAATCAGGTATATATCTGTATTGTTGGTGATACTGCAGATCACCAATAATCAGATTCTCTCTGTGTGCTGACACCGATCGTTACAGCCTGTCTCTATGACGGCAGAGCCCTGTGAGACGGTCAGGAGCCGATTTCATTGGCTCCTGGCCCTGTCTTTCAATGTAAGCAACTCTCATTGGCTTACATTGAAAGACAGGGTCAGAAGCCAATGAAAGCGGCTCCTGACTGACTCACAGGAACTCTGCCGTCATAGATGGCAGAGTGGGTGGCCCATGTTCCCGAGTCCAACATGCGGCAGTGATGGCTATTGCGGCATGTATGTGTTTCAATTTGTCGTTATCCGTCGGGATTCCGCCGTTTCTGTACCAGCAGTCTCTGGTCCTTAAGGGGGCAGAGACCGCTGGTACTTAAGGGGTTAATTCACATTTGTCTTTTCTCAATTGCAAGACTAAACTTGGCAGAGATGGTCGTGACTACCAACCTCTGCTGAGAATTTAGCATGTTTAACCATAGCTGCCAACTGTCCTGATTTCGGTGGGACTGTAACGATTTCAGCCACTCTAACCCCCCCCCCCCCCCGCACCATCTGGGGTGCTGTGAATTGTTCCCAAACAAGTTGTTTTTTTGCGTCTGCAGTACACTGGCTTAATCTGCAGTTAACGGTGCTCTACACTGCAAAGAGTCTGCATCTGCCCCAATGCTCTGCTCTTGAATGGACCAGTGGCTGTGAGACACTTAGTGCATACTGGAGCAGCAGCCAAGGGTGGAGAACGGACAGAGCACACTCCAGCAGTGCTACTGAGTTATCTGCACAGCAGGTGTGTATCATAGCAGTTGTACACGCATTACATTAGCCTTCCAGAAGTTGTTTCTATATCCTAATGTGACTTGTAATATGCTGTGCAGTTTGTGACTACTATCTCTGGCTGCTATGCTCTGGGACTTTGTGCACTGATTTTGTGTACCTTTCAGAATTTCTCATGAGAAATACTATCTCCAGTTGGGACACAGATCCCTCACAAACTGGCTGCAGGAGATTGGTTGGAGGGTGCACTTGTATGTTCCAGAACCACTGCGCATTACCACTGCAGTCAGTGCTGCATTCATGAATGGCTGAGGGTGACGTTAATTTGATGGACTTCAAGATAGTAAAATTGAAGTATCAATCTAAACTAAGCTCATACACTATTTTATAAATACTTTGTGATATGTCTGATGAGGGGTGAGGCTGGGGTGTGGCTAGGGAAGTGGAAGGGTCGTGTTGTAATGTATCCCTCTTTCTTATCTCTAAAAGTTTGATGGTTTGTGTTTACGGCTGCCCTGATTTGCTCGGAGTGCTGCATCATCTCAGCTTTGCGCATTGTTCCCATCTTTACCCCACTCCCTTTAACCTGCCCTATCATGCGCCATGCCATTGTCTCTCCTCACCCCTCCATAGCAACAGAATGTTAATTAAATCACTCTTAATAACCCACTGAGGCAAGACCATGTGACATGATGCCTGCATTATATTTTCATTCTACTAGTTTCTCTACATGTCTATTTTGTCATATCTTCCTGAAAAAAATGGCCTCAAATTATTAGTTATGCCTATCTATAATTGCTATATTACTTAAGTTTTATCTTTCAGGAAAAGGCATTTGTCCTTTATTTATTTTCCCATGTTATCATTGCAGGTTATCAGGATAAATTATGTACACCCCCCCCCCCTGTATACATTACCTGAAGCTGGCTCCGGGTTCTCTTCTTCGCGCTGCACCGCACCGCATCCCAGCGTACACTGTGTCACTCCGTGACCAGGAAGTTCAAATAGAGCGCTCTCTATCTGAACTTCCTAGTCACTGGAGTGACACAGGAAGTTAATGTACGCTGGGATGGAAGCAGGAACAGAGCGGTGCAGCGCGGAGAAGATGCCCGGGAGCCAGCACAGGTAATGTATAACTGTATCGGATCGGCCGCCGCTAGCGACGCGCTCCCTACCCGCGGGCGATCGACGGTAATTTCCCGCACGGCGCGATCGACGGACTGATCCGATTTCGGGAGGAAATCGGATCGGCGGGTGTGTTTAGCATGAACGATTGGCAGCAGATTCGATCCCAGTGATCGAATCTGCTGTCGAAACGGCGGCAAATCGGGCCAGTGTATGGCCAGCTTGGGGGTGACAGTTTGAGGATCAAGAACTGTACAGACACACCTCTCAGCTGTAGCATCTGAAGCAGAGATTGGCCTATATGAATTTGTTCTCCAAAAGAAAAAGATAAAGCAAGCAAACATATCAGGGGGCTTCTGTTTGCTACTCTCACATTAAAAACAAACCAACCAGTAGCAGTGATCAGTTTAGCAGCATCCAAGTATACTTCAATGAAGTGTTTAAGAAAAAATACTTCTATCCATGTGTAAGTTAAATCAGCCTTGGCCAGATAGGGGCCAGATAACACAGAAGGCATCACATAGGACTGGGTGTGGGTAAATGTGGTCTGTACTCAGGCTCCCTGCACACTGCAAATCCGTTTTCCGATTCCGATTCCGATTCCGTTTCCGATTCCGATTCCGATTCCGTTTCCGATTTTCCTTGAATACATTCAACAGAAAAACGGATCAAAAAACGCAGCATGCAGTTAAGATTAAAAATCTGAATCGGAATCGGATGTAAAAACAGATTAAAAATCTGAATCTGAATCTGATTTGCTTGCAGTGTGCAAGAGGCCTGATGATTGCTGCAAAGAGAACACTCAGATGAGCAACTTGTGAGAAGGCTTTTCATGTGCATCACACTGGGATAACAGAAACCTATCAATAACATCTCACTCACATGGCAGAAGAAGAAACAATTACTGAATAGGGTTAGTTATCACAACATAACAATGACCATACACATCAACAAAACATACAATGCCACCTTGTGACCTTTGAGAAAATGCACACCTTTAAAAATTGGAGAGCTTTCCAATTTCCTCCTCTTTCTTAAAGAGGAACTGTCACAAAAATCCTAAAATTTAAAACACATACGAATAAAGGTGGCCACACACAATACAATAAAATGATCCGATTTTACAGCAATTCAATGAAAACGATCAGATCTCCCCAAAAAAATCTAAAGCTTTTTTTTCATTCGACTGAAAAATCCGATCGGATTTCCAGTTTTCTTCGATTTTTATCCATCTGGAATGCTAGATATTTTTCTTCAATCTTTCTAAAGATTGTATGGTGTGCATTAGATTGTCAGTTTATTAATATACACACCCTAGCAATTTTCTCAGAGTTTCCAATCATTTTTATCATAGGTGTGTGGTACTTACATTGGTACATTGGTCAGATTTTTAAAATGTTACAATCGGTCAGAAAAATTGATTGCAAGTCTTAAATTGAACAGATATTTAAAAAATTGTATGGTGTATGGCCACCTTTAGAAGTACATTTCTTTCAGAGTAAAATGAACCATACATTACTTTTCTTCTATGTTGCTGTCACTTACAGTAGGTAGTACAAATCTGACATTACCGACAGGTTTTAGGTTAGTCCATCTCTTCATGGGGGATTCTGAGCATGGCCTTTATTCTTTCTAAAGACATTCCCTGAAAAAAAAATTATACAATGTTGCTGGCCAGCCTCCCTGCTCACCTTACACATCTTTGGCAATTGGACAGAGCAACTGCCATTCAGTAAGTGCTTTTAAAAATAAAGAAAACCCTGAGAACCCCCTATGAGAAGATGGACTAGTCCAAATCTGTCTGTAATGTTAGATTTCTGCTACTTACTGTAAGTGACAGCAACGTAGGAGAAAAGTAATTTATGGCTCATTTTACTCTGGAAGAAACATATTTCTTATTTTTATATGTTCACATGTATTTTAAATTTTAAATTTTTCGAGACAGAGGTCCTTTAAATAAGAACAGCTAGGCTGGTATGAAGTGGCAGCTGGGAACAGGGGTGGGGTTCTTTAGGACAGCTGGGGTTTCTCAGAACCTGATCCTGATCTCTTATTCTTTTCCACTGTTGCCCCAAATAATATATATCCCTGCAGTTTCTCCAGGTACTAGTGACTATGATAAATTCACTCCATAATCCGTTGCTATGTAGAACAATTATAATTCAAGGCAGGGTACAGGTGGTTAGAATAGTGTTGGATCTGGACTCCTGAGTCTGTTGCTGACACCTCAGTTACTTTGGAAGGAGTGCCTTGCACAGCAATCTGCGCCTGTCCTACAAACAGCACAAATAGACACAACAGAAAAAGAGCAGGCAATTGAAATGGTTGTCCAATAACTGGCTAAAAGCCATTTATATTTATGCTATGTGGGGTCTGTGAAAAATAAACTGAGCCATATTCTATTAACTTTTCTCCTGAGTTTTCTGTAAGTAGCTATGTTCATACCTTATCAAGAAAATACTTTAAAAGCTCGCATCATGCAAGAAATTACTCAAAATAAGTTTGATATTACATTTTTACCTACTATTTAGTACTTTTCCAATTGCAAAGTACTGATAAATTAGTTTTAGATAAGATGAAAAATGATCTCCTTGGTGTAAAGGTAATAGGCTATGCCCTCCTGAGAGGTATCCAGTGTTGTAAATATTTGTATACTATTTTAGAGGCCAACAAATCTTTAAGCATCAGGAAACAGTTTAGCTACAACATGGCTTTCTACCAAAAGGTGGCTGTGTATCACTCTGTGAAGAGAAGGACAATGATGTAAGACCCAGATAAATCTTTAGTTGCCTCAAAAAGATTCTTCTTTTAAGCAAGCAACCACCAAGCCCTGTCCTTTGGGTTAGAGAAAGAGAGAAAAGGCATATGTTATTATTTCCATTTTAGCCAGTATAATTTGGTATAAATACAAACATAAGTGTACATTTTGCAATGATGGTCACACAATCTGTTGCTGTTATAAGAAGTCTGCAACTAGGGAGTTTTTACTCCCATGTCTGCAGGTGGGCCCAGACTGGTAGAAAGTGCAGCTTCCAAGTTCCAATCAGTGAGAATTGCTGAGGGCTGTGTTTTGGTGATGAACCTAAGGCCTGTTCAAGTATTCAGGCACATTGCCGATGTAGTCCAGGACAATTCAGCTGAGAAATTGCAGGAGGGCAGTGTCAGGGACTGACCCCATGGCAAGCCTGCAGACATAGTTCCTGATGGGGGTTTCGACCAGATCGAGAGGGGGGGCAGCCTTATCCAAGCTAAACACAAAGCTGTCGCCCCTCAAAAACACTCTGTCACCACTAGCAGCCGTCCATGACTGTACTGCTAGACATTTCGATGATTCCTACTCTGCTGTTAAGCTGCTTGCACTCAGACTGGCATTTTATGTACTCTGGGTCAGCTGTGAGCTTTAGGCCAGAGTACGAGAATGCCACCCACACAATGCAATCACACACGGTAGCGATGTACAATCCGAGAAAACAATCAGGTAATGAACTTGTAACACAATTACACTGCAGTCTCTTTCTAGGAGATGTAAAGCTCAGCTTAGTACTCAAAAGACTAGCTTATTAAATAAAGATTTAATATTCCAAAAAGTGGAACAGTGCAGAAAGAAATATATACAACTATATTTACAAAAAATACAGTAAAAAGTACAAATGCACAATACAAGACAGTTTGCTTATCAAAAATAAAAAAAGAAACAAAACAGAAAAATCGAACTTTACCAACATAAAGGTCAGAGCTTGGTTTTGCGGTAGCACGCAGTTCTGACCAGTTCTGACCAGAAGTCAGGGCACTCCTAGCATGTGGCTAGCTCCTGAGAAGTACGAGTTCTAAATCTTGGAAGCTGTTTCTTATAGTACCAAGTATGCCCTGGGGGTATCCAAACTCCTCATTTAAAATTAATCTAATTTCCTACTATTCTATAACCGTTTGTCAAAATCTCTGGTAAATTCCAGCGTGCAAATTTCAGAGGTTTCTGTACTTTCATCCTCTCAACAGCAGACTCTAGAGAGTCCACAGTGTGTATTGTAACAATAGGTAGCTGTATAGGTGTCAGGCTTGGCTGCCCTGGTATGCAGACTTCAAAGTGATGCAAACATTTAATTAGTTTATTTCTGACATTCTAAAGGCCCATACACACGTCGGATTTTAGCGAACGACCCGTCGTTTGAACGTTCCGTCGTTCGGACGTTTTCGCGTCAAATCCGACGTGTGTACAGACTATCGTTCGGGTGATAAGACTGGTTACCAGCGATCCGCCCGGCAGATCGTTGGTAACCAGTCTTATCACCCGAACGATAGTCTGTACACACGTCGGATTTGACGCGAAAACGTCCGAACGACGGAACGTTCAAACGACGGGTCGTTCGCTAAAATCCGACGTGTGTATGGGCCTTAAGGTGTCTCAAAGAAATCAGGTAGCCTATTCAGATCGCTTACTACTTCACACAATGTCTTTGTGTGTGTGGGCTATTCAACTCAGCTGGTCTATTCAAATGAGATTCACAGCTCTTTACTAAATGATGCAGTTTTAACTTTTACAGGTGACAGAGACATACACATTTAAGATTTCACCCACACAGCAGACAGAAAATGAACAACATGGCTTCCAGAAGATACAACTTAAATAAAATGGCTACTATAACATATACAGCATCACAGGCAGAACTGCAATTTTCGATTTCGAGAAATTATTCCCAAAAACACATTGTATTTTCACAAAATGTTCAAAAGGAAACAAAAAGTTTTCTTCCCAATGCAAACATTTACAAAGAGCACAAAATCATTTATTTTTAGCACGAAAATTCACAAAATGATTTTGTGAATGCGGAAGAGGAGGACGCTTCGCCGGAGGATGACTGGCAGTCGGCCGAAAACGAAAAGGACTGGCGCGGGCACAGGACGGCTGCAGGAGGCTTAGGAAAGTCACAGGTAAGGGAATTTTTTTTTTTGGGCCCACAGTTAAGGTTCCCTTTAAGGTTTGGCAGGGGCGTGGCTCAAGTGTCCATCTTCCTTATCTCGAAAAAATGGGATGTATGAAACTGCCTTACCTTAAAATCCCTCGTTATAATATTGCTTGGGCATCTAGCTCTGTAGTTGCCGAAACACAACATATGTTTTAAAATGGGTTCTATAATTGAAAGTGTAATGATGTGTCTGATGCCTTATCCTGATTGTAAATGGTCATATTTCAAGAACTGGTTACAGAAGATGAGTGTGTGCCAAAGTGCTTACAGAACCTAATTTGAGATAAGTCTGCCCAGCAATCAAAAATCCTGTGTTCACTTTACATAGGCTGTGAGTTCATATGCACTGGTTACAAGGTATAAACAGAATATCATGGTTTTGAGATTTCTGTACATTTTGTCTTTTTATTGTTATGTAAAGGATCATTTTATTCACACATTGTGAAAACTTTAGTGGGTTTTTCTTTTCTACTTTACTTGAATAACTAGTCAACTTGTAACCGTTATCTTTCAGTTCAGTAGCTATTTAAGGGTCAGTGGAGGGTCACTCATCATAGGCCTGGCGGCAGACAGCCAAATTTACTTACATATGCTTGGGCTGTTTTGGGAACACATTGCTCAGGTCTGAGAGCCTGCTTTCATGAAGCAGCTGTTTAAATTTGCAATCACTACAATGTTCCACACTATCTGAGTTAACGCCTAAGAATAAACATGATTTTTGCAGTTTGGGGATGTGTTACATTATTCCCAGAAGTTTCATCCCTTCATCACACACCAAGATGGAGCAAGGTAGCAAGGGGTCTTGTGTGGTCCTTCATTCACCCAGTGAAAATCAATTATGCTCAGTGGGTAATATGTTTTGTTGTTTTTTTTGCTAAGGGATCCTCAGGGGAAGGTTCTCTTTTCGTTGATGCTAAATTATTTGCTCATTGCTCTGATTCAGTTAGATGCAATTCTTTCTAAAGGTGGCCACACACACGATACAATAAAATGATCCGATTTTACGGCAATTCGATAAAAAAATTGGATTTTCAGAAAAATTGAAAGCGCTTTTTTGTATTTGAGCAAGAAATCCAACCGGATTTCCCGTTTTTATTTGATAAAAAAAATCTATCAGGAGAGCTGGATTTTTCTCATCATTTTTTATGAAAATTGAATGGTGTGTGGTAGATTGTCAATTTCCTTATATATACTTCCAAGCAATTTTCTCAGTTTTGTGTCAGATTTTTTTTTAACTGTTACAAATCAGGCAGAAAAATTGATTGCAATTCTTGAATTGAAAATATATTTTAACCACTCTGCGACCGCCTAACACAGGATGGTGGCCACACAGTGGCTTCCTCGTTCTTCTCGCGATGCTTGCGCTCACTCTAGTGCAAGCTTCCATAAATAAACAAAGGGGGCTCCGTGATCAGCTTGATCACTGCTGGCAAGCTGTTAAAGAAAAAAAACAGCAGTTTTTTCTTTTGTACAGCGCTGTGATCTAGTGCATTGCCATACGGAGTACAGCTCTGTCACTGAGCTGTCCCCAGGAGAGGCTGACAAAGTGATCCCTCTCATAGGCTGATGCCTATGACAGGCGATCAGCGTGATTGAGTCTCAGGGAGGCATACATTTAAAAAAAAAAAGCGATTTTTATTAAAAAATAAATACAATTAAATGAATACAAAAACACATGGCAGCAGCAATCAGATGCCACTAACAGAAAGCTCTGTTGGTGGCAAGAAGAGGAGGCAAGATTCATTTGTGTGCTAAGTTGTATGGCCGTGCAGCACACTGTTAAAACGACGAGTGCTGAATTGTAAAAAAAATTGCCTGGTCACTAGGGGGTGTAAACCTGTGGTCCTCAAGAGGTTAAAAATTGTATGGTGTGTGGCCACTCATCTCAGGTTGTCCTCTTCTATGTAGGTATTGCCAACAGAAGCATGTGGACCTACGTTACCTGGTTGTGTGATAAAACGGTTGGGCAGGTGGCAGGCAGAACATGCAATAGGGGAGCAATGAAAATCAGGCGCCAGTTATACTGATAGTAGATTATTGGCAATTTCACGGTCATGTGACTGCAGTGAGCTTGGAGCTGCAGCAGTGAGATATGAAGCTGTCAGTGTGTGTCAGTGTGTGTATGTTTGTGTGTGTGTGTGTGAGCTAGGGTCACACATTGGGGGAGGGGATCGGCCTATCACTAATATAAGGCCAATTTTTTTAGGCCAAAAGTGCATTGTGAGGGAGCTTATCTGTGAGCATATATATCAGTTTTAAGGCTCGTATCCTTCCAACAAATGGAGATTTTTTTGAGCGATGAGGGGTCGTGACATTGGATACTAGTGCGCAATTAGATCAACACTTAATAATGTCAATGTCAATAATGATTAGTACAGCAGATTTTGAAGATCCCTGACAACTCACGCGCAAATTGCCATGATCGTTTCAACGTTTGTTCATGCCCATCATGTGTTGTCGCGTCAGCGGGCAGGAAGATGGATCAGGGAATGCTCGTCGTCTGATGACACCGCCGTGATCCATCTTATTGCGTCTTCAGGTGAGTATCAGACAGAGTAAAAATTAATACCGCTTTTCCATTGACATGTACAGAATTTATTTATGGAGTTTTTTATGACCCTTTGAAGAATGAAGTCAAGTCTACAGGGTGTTTTAAAATTTACATTTTCATTTACTGCTATCAGTATGTTTGAATTTTCATTTCTGATAGATGCACATCTAGTCTGAATATATGCACTCCTGAGTAGGAAAACAGCTTCCACAGAACTCCATTAAGAATGACCTCCCACACTCGTCTTCAGGACTATAAATCATTTCCATAGCTGGCATACACAAGCAAGCGCTAATCAGTTAAGCATAGTGTGTATCTTCAACCTGATAATGCTGCAGGACACATGATCAGAAGCCATGGAATGCTATAGAGAAGTCACTTCTGTGTAACTGTAGTAGCATTTGTCATATTCACAAGCACATCCTGCCATGGGGATATACTTATAACCAGTGCATGGATGCATTGTGCGCTATGAACATATGCTGGATTCTGATAACAAATTTAGAAATGGAAATGCAAATCTGTTATTTTTTCCTTCTCCGTGTTGAAGTTGGAATTAACTCCTAACCTGCGGTGTGGCGTCTGCACTGCAGCTGTCAGCACTACACATGTCACACTCTGCCTCTTAGCAAGGGTCAAACGTTTTCGGCTATACAGGCCTTAGCCAGTCAAGTGCTAAAAAGAGCAGACTTCCTGTGAATGAAACGAACTTCTGCACTTCCAATTATCTGCCTGTATCTTATGCTACATGGGAAGCCACAGAAGTCCCATATGCCTCTAGCAATCATTTAATCCGATTATCTTCTTCAAACATTACTTAAAATTGTGGCCTAGACTAGATTAATTGAGAACACTGGCTGCTGCATTCCCATGGTCAGCATGGTAAATTCTTTAATTGCACAAGTAGGAATGCTAGTTTTATTTTAATAAAGGGTTTTTTTTTAGACAGTCACGTTAAATAACACAGCCTGTTAGGATGGTGCAAACTGTAACTCACCTTTGTATCAAACTGTAGTATGTGCTGCTGTTAAAAGTTTATATTTAAAAAGTCATTAAAATTGTTATAAAAATAATCTACATCATGAAGTCAACAAATGATTTTTAAGCAAGTGTGTAGGTGATTGAACATTGATCAGGAAAGGATTACTGTATTTTTTGGACTATAAGCAGGGATACTCAAATGTGGTCTGGGAGACATTCAGATAGTGGCTATCCGGATGTCTCCCAGCTCCCAGTACAGCTGTGCAGGGGGGGTAGGTTGACTTCTTCTCTCCGTTCTTGGCGCCTCCCACAATGCGCTCCAAGCGCCGCATGCGTCGGTCACATAACTACAAACACTTCCTCCTTCCGGGTTTACGCATTGTCCCCCCTTATAAACGCATGCAGATTCACTGTAGTGGAAACGGGCCCTAAAAGCACACAGGCACTGACATGGTTAAATTCACATACATACTAACATATGCGAAAACGTGCGCAAATTCGCATCTGCATGCGTTTTTGCTGCAGATTTCTGCACGCAGATTCGCATAACCAATACAAGTTAATTAGCCTGTTTCCACTTGTCAGGTCAACAGAGCGTTTTTCTGTACAAGAAAAATCTGCACAGCAGAGCCATCAGAATTAATAGGAAATTCACATGCGTTTTCGCTATGCGAATTTTCCATGCAAATTCGGGTACGTTTTCACATAAATTTAATGTAAGGGCCTTTTTGGACTAGTGCAGTGCGATTTCTATGCGGGAAACGCATAAACGAATTCACATGCGCTTGCAAATGTGTATGCAAATTTTCATGCGCATTCGCATGCGGTTTCGCTTTCCTGTATAAGGATGCCAATTTAACTATATTAGTGCCTGTGTGCTTTTAGATTTATTATTAGGTATGCGAATCTGCATGTTTAAATTCGCATACTTACTAACATATGCAAAAATGTGCGCAAATCGCATCTGCATGCGTTTTTGTATTTCTACAAACTCAAGTCGGGTATAGACTATGAACAAGGCAGGGAGCCGCGATATACAGGCGGTGGGGGAGCCGCGAAGAGTGGAAAAATCAATGTAAACAGTCACACAATCTGTGTGTCGCTAGCGTGGCGGTTTTGATAAGGGGAGACAGCAGAGCACAGGGGGCAGCTAGGGGCACATTATAAGGACACAGAGGCTGGTGATAGTATGCAGAATGTGCCTCTTTGTCCTATATGAATTGCAGAAACTCACCTTTGTCTCTCTTTAGGGCCCGTTTCCATTATGGCGAATCTGCATGCATTTTCTGCACGCAGATTTGCATAACCAATACAAGTTAATTAGCCTGTTTATACTTGTCAGGACAACAGAGTGTTTTTCTGTACAGGAAAAATCTGCATAGCAGAGCCATCAGAATTCGCACACTGCCTTGCGCATGCAATGTAATTATTAGTAAATTTGCATGCGTTTTCGTGATGCTAATTTTCCATTCAAATTTGCATAAGTTTTCGCATAAAATCAATGTAAGGGCCATTTCGACTAGTGCGGTGCGATTTCTATGTGGAAAAAGCATAAACGAATTCACATGCGCATGCAAATTTGATTTTATTAGCTTCTGTACTGTGTGTAATAAATAATAGTTAGTCACATCACAGGCCAGCATCCGTTGTGAGTGACCTGTGACTGTCACCTGCCCGACCGAATTGATTGATTGCGTCTGACCATGTGTGACCAACTTTAATTGTCACCAACTGTCTGCGCCGCACAACTTAGTTATTTGTAGTACGCTAGGGATTTATTAGTTAGATATGTTCACTGTCAGTTTTGAGATGCAGTAAAATGGACAGAAAATTTCCATATTAATCTCAAGTGGGAACACAGCCTTAGGGTCCTTTAACACTGAATTAGTTGCTGTCAGTTATAACTAAACAGACAACCCAATGTTCATGCTTCCCTATGGGTCAGTCACATTATTATTATTATTATTTAGTATTTATATAGCGCCGACATATTACGCAGCGCTGTACAGTGTATATATATTGTCACTAACTGTCCCTCAAAGGAGCTCACAATCTAATCCCTACCACTGCCATATGTCTACATTATGTAGTGTAAGTACTGTAGTCTAGGGCCAATTTTTAGGGGGAGCCAATTAACTTATCCATATGTTTTTGGAATGTGGGAGGAAGCCGGAGTGCCCGGAGGAAACCCACGCAGACACGGAGAGAACATACAAACTCTTTGCAGATAGTGCCCTGGCTGGGATTCGAACCAGGGACCCAGCGCTGCAAGGCGAGAGAGCTAACCACTACGCCACCATGGCATCAATTCACCAGAGGTTACCAAACTATTTATCACATGATCGGTAATTTACCTCATGTGATAACTCAAAATAGCAATTCTCCAGAAATATAGGCTGAAATAACGACAGGTCGAAATTCGTGTGAAATTTGTGCGATAAATAGTCGGTAGTTATTCTTTATTTTTTCTCAAAATCACAATGCACCAGGAAAAAAGGGGTGTGACCATTCCTTATTTTAGATCTATTCATCACCTAAATGTACCTGGCGATATGTGGTTTTTCGTATAGCTGCTGAAGGTCACTCTGCAGCTAGTTTACTAGCAGCACACAGTAACAGCTTATACTGTACATATTTCAGGTATGGACAAAACAAACAAAACAGGTAGAGGAAGAGGTAGAGGCAGACCCAGAGGAAGGCCACCCGGCAGTTCTGTGCGAGGTCGTGTTGATGTAATTTCGTGCGGCCCTGGCCCAAAGTACAGTGCTCAGAAGAAGGCACGTGCCATCAACTCCCAAGATTGTCAGGACGTATGTTGACTATTTAACACAGAACACCTCATCTTCTGCAGCCACCAGTGCTACTACAAGCACCACATCTGCTGCATTTCACACTTTGCAGGAGTTATTTGGTGGTGAAATCACTGATTCACAGCCAGTACTGCAACAACAAGATGAAGGCGCTAAACAAGTTACACCACCTCATATGTGTGAGTTAGGCGACACTATGGGCGTAATGTGTGAGGAGGAGGATGATGATGAAGTACCTGCTGTTGGTGCAGTTTTGTAGTGTTGGGCGAGCAGTGTTCGCCACTGTTCGGGTTCTGCAGAACATCACCCTGATGGTGTTCGGCCAAACTGTTCGGCCATATGGCCGAACTAAGAGCGCATGGCCGAACGTTCCCCGAACGTTCGGCTAGCGCTGTGATTGGCCGAACGGGTCACGTGGTTCGGACCTGAACGTGATCTGATTGGCCGAACGGGTCACGTGGTTCGGGTAAATAAATACCCGATCCACGTCATTTCTCCGCCATTTGTCTGTGGGTTTAGCTTTGGGTAGGCAGGCAGGGTAGTTCTCTCTCCAGCCAGGCTAGCCAGGGTCCCCCCAGTCATTGTGTCGCTGCTGGGAACAGTAGTACACCGCTCACCCACACTATATAGCATTGTGTTTACTGCCACTCTGTGTCTCTGCTGGGAACAGTAGTACACCG
Organism: Hyperolius riggenbachi; assembly: GCF_040937935.1. Classification (NCBI taxonomy): domain Eukaryota; kingdom Metazoa; phylum Chordata; class Amphibia; order Anura; family Hyperoliidae; genus Hyperolius; species Hyperolius riggenbachi. Next base: position 181,950,967 of record NC_090649.1, on the reverse strand, counting down.
CTCACCCTGTATAGCATTGTGCTCTGTGTCGCTGCTGGGAACAGTAGTACACCGCTCACCCATCCACCACTGTATAGCATTGTGCTCTGTGTCGCTGCTGGGAATAGTAGTACACCGCTCACCCACCACTGTATAGCATTGTGCTCTGTGTCGCTGCTGGGAACAGTAGTACACCGCTCACCCACCACTGTATAGTATTGTGCTCTGTGTTGCTGCTGGGAACAGTAGTACACCGCTCACCCACCACTGTATAGCATTGTGCTCTGTGTCGCTGCTGGGAACAGTAGTACACCGCTCACCCACACTATATAGCATTGTGTTTACTGCCACTCTGTGTCTCTGCTGGGAACAGTAGTACACCGCTCACCCGCCACTGTATAGCATTGTGCTCTGTGTCGCTGCTGGGAATAGTAGTACACCGCTCACCCACCACTGTATAGCATTGTGCTCTGTGTCGCTGCTGGGAATAGTAGTACACTGCTCACCCACACTATATAGCGGTCCCTTTTCCTGGAACCTCTCATCTGTATTACATTTATGACTGCATGCCGACAAAAAGCAAATTGCTATCCGCACGCTTCTTGTCCGCATGCAAGGCCTGGGTTGTTGTGTCTCAAAGCGTGGCCTTCTCCTCCTGCGCCGCCCTCCTCCTGTTCCATCACGTGTGCTGCTGCTGGGTTAGCATTACCGGTCCCTTTTCCTGGAACCTCTCATCTGTATTACATTTATGACTGCATGCCGACAAAAAGCATGTTACCTGTGCAAAGAAAACAGACATTTCCCGCATTTAAAAGACAGTTTTCCCTTTGAAACTTTAAAATCGAATTTCTCAAAAACTATAAGCTCTTTATGCTAATTTTTTTTCCTCTTGTACCCACTCCCAAGGTGCACATACCCTGTAAATTTGGGGTATGTAGCATGTAAGGAGGCTTTAAAAAACACGAAAGTTCGGGTCTCCATTGACTTCCATTATGTTCGGAGTTCGGCTCGAACACCCGAACATCGCGGCCATGTTCGGCCTGTTCGGCCCGAACCCGAACATCTAGATGTTTTGGAGGTGTCTGAGGCAAGCTAAGCTGGGCAGGATGATTATGATGATTACGATGATACGGATCCCACGTATGTTCCCAATAGAGGAGATGAACAGGGGGACAGTTCAGAGGGGGAGCCAGAAAGGAGTAGGAGGAGACGAGTTCCTGAAAGAAGCAGGGGGAGCTCATCGTCAGAAACAGCTGGTGGTAGTGTCCAGTGCCATGTACCGCCACCTATGTACAGCCAGCCAACATGCCCTCCAACGTCAGCTGCTGATGCCACCATAGTGCCATCCCCCTAGGGGGGCTCAGCAGTTTGGAAATGTTTTCATGTGCCTGCATCAGATTGGAGCAATGCCATCTGTTGTCTCTGCCTCCAAAAATTGAGCCATGGAAAGGCCAACACTCACACAGGGACAAGTGCCTTACGAAGGCACATGGAGAAAAGGCACAAACTGCAATGGGAAGAGCACCTGAGCAAAAGCAGCACACAAAAGAAAAGTGGTGGACTCTGAGGCCTTCCGTAAATTTGTGGCCATTTGGACACCGCAGTGGAAGATGCCAGGCCGCAATTATTTCTCTAAAAAGGTGATACCCAAACTGTACCGTGAAGTTGAGAGGCAAGTGGTGTCATCTCTGGCAGACAGCGTTTGGTCAAGGGTCCACCTGACCACGGATGCCTGGTCTGCAAAGTATGGTCAGGGCAGGTACATTAGGTGCACAGCCCATTGGGTCAACCTGGTGACCGCTGACAAGCAGGGAGTACGTGGCTGTGCAGCGGACCAACTTGTGACACCTCCACAGCTTGCAGGCAGGCCTCCTGCCACCTCCTCTCCTCCTTCTACATCCACTTCACTGTTGTCATCCTCCTCCTCCTCTGCTGGTGCCGCGATCACCTCTCCAGCTACACAGCCCCATCTCCCCAGGGCCTATGCTGCATGCCAGGTACGACGGTGTCACGCCATCTTATACATATCTTGCCTCAAAGCGGAGAGTTACACTGGAGCAGCTCTCCTGGATGCTCTTAACAAACAGGTGGATCAGCGGCTGACCCCGCACCAGCTGGAGATCGGCAATGTGGTGTGTGACAACGGCAGCAATCTCCTTTCCGCTTTGAATTTGGGAAAGCTGACAAATGTACCCTGCATGGCACATGTGCTCAATCTAGTAATTCAAAGATTTGTGTCAAAGTATCCAGGCTTAGAGGATGTCCTGAAGCAGGCCAGAAAGTTATGTGGGCATTTCAGGCGGTCTTACACGGCCATGGCACGCTTTGCGGACATTCAGCAGAGAAACAACTTGCCGGTGAGACGCTTACCTTGATATGTGATAGCCCAACTCGCTGGAATTCGACCCTGGTCATGTTCTCTTGCCTGCTAGAACAGGAGAAACCCATCACCCACTACCTGTACAATTACAGTAAAAGGACACAATCTGGGGAGATGGGGATGTTGTGACCCAACAACTGGACACTGATGCGAAATGCATGCAGGCTCATGCGGCCGTTTGAGGAACAGTTGTGGGAGCAATTTTCATCAGAACCAGATGTTTCCTCAACACCTGCAGCAGCACAGAGGGGGGAGGAGGAGGAAGAGTCGTGTGGGGAAGAGGAGTCAGACTCGGATGATGAGGAAGGTGTTTCTCTGGAGGAGGAGGAGACGGCGGCAGAAGAACGATAGCAGCAGGCGTCGCAGGGGGCTTGTGCTGCTCAACGTACCCGTGGTATTGTTCGTGGCTGGGGGGAGGAGGAGGATTTACCTGACGTCACTAAGAGAAAGAGGATCCAAATTTGTGCAGATGGCATCTTTCATGCTGTCCAGCCTGTTGAGGGTCCCCCGTATAAAAAAACTCAAGGGGAATGACCTGTACTGGGTGGCCACGCTACTAGACCCTCGGTATAGGCACAAAGTAGCGGACATGTTACCAACTCATCTGAAGGCAGAAAGGATTCAGCACATGCAGAACAAGCTGGAAACTATGCTTTACAATGCGTATAAGGGTGATGTCACAGCACAATGCAATAAAGGTACCACTGCATGTAATCCTTCTCCCATGTCCACGCAGGCAAGGACAGGATGCTTCAGCGATCTCATGGTGATGTCAGACATGCGGACATTCTTTAGTCTGCCTTAGCCCTTCCAGATCCTCCCTCCACCAACGCCTAGACTGGCAGGTATCTGACTACCCTACCTGGCCTTAAGTGTGGATGTAGACACTGTGAGCAGCGATGAACCCTTGAACTACTGGGTGCACAGGCTTGACCTGTGGCCAGGGCTGTCCCAATTTGCCATCCAAATTCTGTCTTGCCCTTCCTCAAGCGTCCTGTCAGAAAGGACCCTCAGCGCAGCTGGAGGCATTGTCACTTAGAAGAGAAGTCGCCAAGTCACAAAAGTGTTCAGTACCTGACCTTTATCAAAATGAATAAGGCATGGATCCCAGAGGGCTACTGCCTGCCCAAAGACTAAGTCAGTTCCCACACACAGCATCTTTGCCTGCACGCCGTGTGACTGGCTGCCTGCCCCAAGACTAAGTCACTCCCCAGTGCCACACAGCATCTCTGCCCGCAGGCCGCTTGCCTTCTCCGCCACCACCAACAGGGTCCAGGACTCCAGGCGGATTCCTGAATTTTTAAGGCCGCTGCTAGCAGCGGCCGCTATACTAATTTTTCTGGTGCGTGTACATGCCTGCCTAATTTTTCTGGCTGCACTGCAGCTGCAACAACAAAACAAAAGGCATGTACATGTGCCCATTCCCCTTCATGATCATTACCTTGCCACGGTGAAGGGGCTTGCGTATCACAATGAAACAATGACCGCCAGCTATATGAGTGTCTTGGGGGGTGGCACACCAAAGATAATAAGGTTGTTGCTTCATTGTGGACAGACCAAATTTGATCAGCTGGACAGTCACTGTTATTCTATCAATGAGCTACCACAGCCCGGCGACCATATGGGATTGAAAACCGCCATGGCCTGCACTCTCGCCATGGTGTGCACTAGTCCAGCACGGCCTTCACATCACAAACAGCTGTTTGAGGTGCGTTACACAGTGAGTTTGGTATGTCAGTGTGAAGCAGTACTCTAATTACACTCCCTGATTGATGTACACACATGCAAGATGTTTTAAAGCACTTTAGGCCTGCAATTTAGCATTCAATGTGATTTCTGCCCTTAAAATGCTGCTTTGCGTCAAATCCAGATTTTTTTCCGGGACTTTTGGCATGTATCCCACTCCGCCACGCCCCCCTCCAGGTGTTAGACCCCTTGAAACATCTTTTCCATCACTTTTGTGGCCAGCATAAATGTTTCTAGTTTTCAAATTTCGCCTCCCTATTGAAGTCTATTGCGGTTCGCGAAAGTTCGCTCGAACCGAACTTTCGCGGTAGGTTCGCGAACCGAAAATCGGAGGTTCGGGCCATCTCTATTTGTAATGGAAAGATAGGGTCAAAAAACAGGGAGGGAAACCCTCTGCAGTCACGTGCTGGTAATAACCTCTTCCTCCTGCCCACAATCCTTTACTTCCAGCATCCAGAGCGGCAAAGTATCGCATGCAAATCATTAACACCGCATAACTACCGACCGTTTTTCGCTCGGGTTTCGCATCCATATCGCTCCATTATCTCTTGCTAACGAACACTCCTCTAAATATACTCGCACAGTGGTGAATTGCAAAAAAAAAAAAGTTAAAATACAGCATGAGGTAAAATACCGACCTTTCATCACTTACTAACTCTCCTCTGGTGAATTGAGGCCATTATATGTGGTTTTACTGAAAGCTTTTTACAATGCACCAGTACTAAATAACCGACCAGTTAAAACGTGCATCAGTTTCTCAGCATTCAGTATAAAAGAGGCCATAGTGGGCAATATGGCAAGGTGGAAATTACCAATTCCTTGTTAAATCTAGCTAGTATATGCCCAACTTTAGTGATGTGAACTAAGGGAAAATCTCACTCTCTCTAACTGTACCAACTGTAATGAAAATGGTGTTTTTATTGCCGTAATAAAAGCTGTACAAAACTGCCCATCCGTTTGCCATGCATCTGGCCAGCCTTAATCTGGATTCATGTAGAGTTAATCATGGCAAAACAATGTCAACTTTAAGCAAGTGCCTTATTATTACGTATATTACGTATTTATAGGTTGAAGGAAGTTGAAAGAAATCTGTCAAAGAGCTAAATAAGGTAAGGCGATTTCCTCAAAAGCAGCCTAGCAGCATGGCTGCTCAGAGAGTGGCACCTAGACAGCTTCCTTCAAATAAGCCTTTCAGCTGGATTACAGGTTCCCTATTAACATGAGCAGAAATGGAAGCCGGACGTCTACGCAATTAAAACATGGAATGTCAACTTTTTTTTTTTCTTTTTAAAGCTTGTTTGCAAGAGTCCTGCAGCCAGCCTATCACCATGCAAGGACCGAAGCCGAATGGTGATTGGCTAACTGCAGGACAGCTGCAAACTAGGAAGTGGAGGAGACGCAATCGCCCGTGAGTAGGCAATGTATAACTTCACCCCTGCCTACTCTCACACTGAACCTTCCATCTACATATGCCTAACTCTAAGAACCCTCCCCCATCCAGGTGCCTAACCCTAACCTCTCCCCCCCCAGTTGTCGACCCTGACTACCTAACCCTAAGCCCTACACACAGGCTGCCTAACCACTCCTCCCCGGCTTCCTAACCACTGCACCCCAGCTAACTAAACCTAACCCCTCCACCCCATGTCTAACCCCCTGCCTCATTGTACCTACTCCCTGCGGCAATACTAAAAGCCATGATTAACGATGATTAACGGCAGGTAGGTTAAATTATTGTGCACTGTAATTTAACCTCCTTACCACTAATTGCGGCTTTTACTATTGCCGCCTATGGCAGCACCATTTTTATCGGCACTCATCCTGCAAAAAAATGTATTTTCTCCAGCAGTGATAATGCAGAAGATAATGATGAACAGTGTTGCTTGCAAATTTTCGCCAAAGTTATTTTTACATCAAAAATGCTATTTTCAATTTTGAGAAAATATTTGTGAATATACATTGGATTTTTGCAATATGGTCAAAATAAACTAGTTTTAAATTTAAACTTTAAAAATCTGCAATTTTACTGTGAACATTTGCGCGGAAATCATTTTAGCGCAAAAATGCGCAAAGACAATCACAAACGTATTACAAAATGATTCTCAATGGCATTTTCGCGGAATCTAATTTTACATAATTTTACAAGAAAGCTATCGGTCCTGGTAATCTTGCTCAGTCGCGCCAGTTGGGGTCTTCCGTGCATGTGCAGCGCCTGTGCACATGCGCAGAAGAGCCCGACTGGCCCGGCTGAGCCAGTTACCGAGACCGATAGCCGGAGAACGGAGTCACTCGGGAGGATGGCGAGGGACTCAGCAGTGTTTATGGGGCTGGAGTAAGCTCCAGGTAAGTATCAAATCTTTTTTTATTCTCCTCTCAGGTTTACTTTATAATCCCTTAAAATTAAATAATGAACCCGTATATGTTCATGGTGAGGCATTCTAATTTCTGTATATTAACTTTAAATTTAACATTAACATTTTCATAATGTTTTAGGGATTTAAAATTAAGTGGGCTGCACTTTATGTGCACTGTATGTAAATTTAGATCCTCTAATTCTTGTTTTTCCGAAGTTTATACATTACTGCTGGATAAAGGCAATTGAATGGGTATCCTACAGAGTTTTATAAATAATTCCATTTTTACCTGTAACAACAAAGAATAACTGAGGCTGAACATACCTTTCCTAAGCATCCACTTGAGATACTGATGCTCAGAAATAATTGTTATACATTTTTGCAGAGCTTTACTTTCAACAAAGTATTTACCCTAAAAAATGAATCAGATAATGCAAACAGGATGGTATCCACACTCTTCTAAAACCTGGAAGCAGACTCAGCATTTTATTTCTGCTGGCAGAGTCTTTTGTCATTCTATTAAGTAAGTATAAGAGCATAATTATAAGTATGCCTTTTTTTGGCTAGGCTATTAATTTGCCTCAGTTAATTACCTTTGCTGATAAAGTAATTTTCTATGAGTTCATCCAAAGCAACGCACTGATTTAACAATGCTTGTATTTGGTCTGGACCACTGCCAGTACAAGGACTTCTTGTCCTCAAATACTTGAGAAGACTCACTCCTACAGGGGATTTACTAAAAGAGAAGCCTGGTGCACAGTGTTGGTGAACTGAGGACCATATTGATTAAGTGGTGGTAGATCATCTCTTTATATCTTGTCTCATATCATAAGCAAAACTATAAGTCTCAACACTGCTGTGTTGACTTCCGTCCACCTGTTTGCTGGTGTTGTAAACAACAAGTGAGCTACTGCAAGAGTCAGAGCATGGGAAAATGTTCTGCTTTCCTTCTAAATGAAATGGTCCCCATTTGTTGGCTGGGGTGGGGGATTGGGAGTTGAGAGAGCAAGTTTCTGTTCACAAAATGACCACAAACTTCGCTTTAGCCCATAGACATTAGCAGCATACGGTATGTGTCCTAAAAGGAGACAAGTCCATTTGTGTAAGAAGAGGACATTCAGCACTACTGAGTGGTGTGACTTATCACAGCTCAATAAATAGGATGGCAGCAATTTGTAAAATGTAATATTGTAAACTGCGATTTCCAATGTATGACACTGGTTTATCAATAGCATTCTTAATTTAACTCTACTCTGTGCCTGCAGTTTTCTAGCTTCTTTTCTGCAAGGTGAGATCTTGGGAGTCCTTTTTATACCAGTGTTCCCTGTGTGATCACCATGAAGACCACATTGGCCTACGGGTTAATCCACCTCAGTGATCAGACTAATGAAATGAATCTTTCAGAGATACTATTATTTGCAAAGTATAAGAAAGAAGCTTTGCATTTCATGGGGATTTCCCGCTTTCTCAAGTCAACAAATCATAAAGTGCCATGCATCTAGAAATATCAGTCACATGCACCTCCATAAGGACTGATGGATTATCTAAAGGATTCCCGCTACTGAGGTAAATATCTAACTTTTTCTCTAAATTTTGCTCTAGGTACACTTTGTGGTGCTGGGGTGCGTACAATGTTTAAATTATTATGTGATATTTATATTGTGCCAACATCTTCTGCAGTACTTTACAGTATATAGTAATGGCACTAGTTGTCCTTCAAAGGAACTCACAATCTAATCCCTACAATAGTCATATGTCCACCATTGTCTAGGGCCAATTTTAGGGGGAAGCCAATTAACTTATCTGTATGTTTTTGGGATGTGGGAGCAAACCAGAGTGCCCGGAGAAAACCTATGAAGAAACCCATACAAACTCTGTGCAGATAGTGTCCCAGCTGTGAATTAAACCGGAGACCCAGAACTGCAAAGCTCGAATGCTATCCACTATGCCACCATGCTGCCCTTTCTTTCTTCTATTTTCCGTCACCTCTTCTGCTGTTCCCCTTATAGAAGCATCCATGAAGAACTGTTCCTATTGCCCCCTTGGTCCTTACACTAGAGAAGAAAGTGGAGCAGATATGTTGTAGCATCCCGAAAGGCATGGACACAAGGGGGAAAACACACAAAGTAGGAGATAAAGAGCAGCAGAGAAGGGGAAAGGTGGCCAGAGGAGTTCAGTAAGGTTGGTCTTGTTCAGTCTTTCTAAGAAAAAAGATTGCTCAGTATAACATCTGTGCTTTAAGTTTGCAAAGCTGTAAACCTTTTACTAGCAATCTGCCACTAGAGAAAGTGTGGAGATAAGTAAAACCTAAGCTCACTTCTTTTTCTTCTACTTCGGGGCCTAGAAGGATTGTTATATAAAACTTTTATTTCTCACATTGAAGTCAAGAGTTTCCTTCAAAGAATTCTAAATCTTCACTGAATAAAAACCCTCAAACAATCTGCTACCTCGTATCTGTCAGATTGATATATCAACCATTAATAAATCTCATATATTTTCATAGCTTTAATCAGCATGTTCTGCATCCTCTCTTTCTGTTTTGCACTTTATGGTAGGTTAGCTGGCAGTAAACATGGAAAAGCCTTTCTGCTGCTTCCTGTAACACCTTGAGGTCTGGAGTCTAGTGGATTCGTTTAAAAAGAAAATCCTTGATTTTTCTTTCAAATACATTTTTAAAATAAAATTAAAGTATGTGTTAGGAATTTGTAATTATACAAGGACATGTAGAGGCCCAAGGACACAATGACAAAAAAGGGTTACAAATAAGGGGTACATAAGGAATCATTCTGGCTTGTGCAATGCTGTAAAAAAAGAGGATGATGGAACAAAGGCAGGCAAGTGGATGATGCTGATAATTCATCCCTGGACTTTGTTTCACTGCATCATCCACTTTTCTGCCATTGTTGGCTACACTGTGTATGGCTATATGTGGTTGGTATGTGGAGTGAATGCGGGACGGGTCCCAGGCTTGAGCTTTGCATATTCATAATTGTGAGCTCCCGCTCAGTGTATTAGTTAGGGCCGGATGTATTCAGTGGGAAAGCTGGGGTGGGCATCGAGAGGGTTTTGTATCAGTACATTCATGCAGATATTGACATTAGAAAGTTTTGCATTTTTGAACACTGGTTGAGCACTTGTACTCCTTTTAAGTCGTTAATCTTCAGCTTAGTCCTGGACGGTTACAACCTGGCAACACATCATATTGTACTGCAGTGTGTTGAGAACTGCTGCGTCGGTACACTAGGCATGGTTTAAACTGCCATTGGCAAAAGTAGGCTCAGTGAAGCCTGAAGCAGTGATCATGTGACAGCTGGTGTGTGTGTGTGTGTGTGTGTGTGTACGTGTGTGTGTGTGTGTGTGTGTGTGTGTGTTGGAATTCAACTTTAAAATACACTTGATATTATTCATTTTGGGTTTAGTACTGCTAGTGTCCTCACTGGTAGTAAAGGAAATATCCTTACCTTCCACCCGGGAAGAGGCAGAAGGAAATAGGACATGCCCGCGCACCCGCGCACATGCGCGGTAGCAAAAAGCACGGACCCAGCTACACTGAGACAACTGTCCCTGCTACGCAGGGACAGTTGCCTATTATTATAGAGGATATTCAGAGAGGCTTTTGTTTTGAAAAATGAAAGAAACTTGAAAATGATAAACTAAGGCTTTGCCGTTCATGTTTCAACTTTTTAAAATACCTAATTTTAAAACAGCTTCTGGCACGCTTTGTAGGGGATATACAGTAAGATCTAACATTGCTAGAAATCAACCAGCAATGAAAATGTGGTGCCCTACTTCGATATTTCAGGGGAATATTTGCATTACGTTTCAGCATCTGATAAGTGTTTACTGCCAATAAAAATGACTGGCCTGGGGTGTTTCTGGCACACAATTCAAGTCTTGCCTTCTTTAATAAATGTATAAAATTCCACTAACTTCTAGATGGAACCAACAGGGGTATATATTCTTTATCAAAATTATTAGTGTTGAAATCCTACTTTCTTAATGTAAATGTTAGCTGTTGCATCATTTCAATCCTGCATTTTGGGAATTTGTAGTCACATTCCAGCACCCTGTTTGTCAAGCAAACTATTGCCTTCTATAGTAGAAGCAGTAGAGTGTTGTACCGTGTTAGCCATGAGTAAAAGCAAGGAGTTTTGAATCAGGATGACACCATTTGTTGGCTAACTTACAGATGGATAAACAGTGAGCTTTCGACTTATAAAAAGCCTTCGTCGGACTGGTTCCTGACCAAAACTGAAAAACACAGCTTATATACACTGACATACAGAGGAGAAACATTCTTTAGCAAACATAAATGTAATTAGATGCCTTAACTGTTACTGAGGAGGCTTTCCCAGGCATCCTATCTAAATTGATAAGATCAATAGAATCCTCAACATGACATAAAGCAGACTCTGGTGATGGGGAGACATCGTAAATTCCGAGTTCAAATGGTAACTGGCCTGGTTACATGCACCATTAATTCTAAGCTTAAGAGAATTGTGGCATTTAAAGCCAGCACATGAAAGCAAATAAAATGAATAGTGACAGCTGGTGGGTACTAGCTGCAACAACAGTGCTAGACCTTACCAGAGGAGCTGGTGGGTTCTACCAACACAAATACCTTTACCAGTGGAGCTGGCAAAGTACAAATAAAGAGAGAATTAAAGAAGTTATGTTAAACCTTACCAGAGGAGCTGGTAAGGTATTGACAGTACAATGACTGAATAGAGAGCAAGACCTTGCCAGAGGAGCTAGCAAGGTACTAACAGCACAAGTGACTGAATAGTTTAGCAATACCTTGCCAGAGGAGCTGGCAAGGTACTAACAGTCACTTAGAGTGATACTAGTGAGTCTGAACCTCACCAGAGGGGCTGGTGGGTTCTAACAGCTAGAGTCCCTCACTAGTGGCAAGGGCCCACTAGTGAGTAGAGTAGTCAGACATGCAAAGTTCGATAACAGGCAGGAAGAGACAGTACCAAAATGGCAGGCAAGAGAATAGTAAATATCAGGCAAAGGTTTAGCAACTAAGGTCAGAAAGGCAGCGGTACAGAATCGTTTAGCGATAGCAAGGTCAGAGAATAGCCAGAATCATACACAGGTAATCAATACAATAACAATTCCTAGTCTGGTGTGAAGTACTTGGTTTCAAAACCTGGATACTAGTCTAAGGTCTGAGCACTAACACGAGTGTATTCGCAACAGCAGACAACTTGCCAATGATCTGTGACGGCTTAAGAAGCCGAGGAGAGCCCAGCGCCACGCCCCCTAGCAATCAGCCAATCCGGGCGGCGCGAGTCACTCCTGACGTCAGCCGACCGGCTGGTCAGCTGACACGCCTTCTTCCAGCATAAAGGTCCTGTCTCCGTGCACGCGCGATACAGAGACCCTATGAGCAATAGACAATGCCGTTCACGGCGTGCTGGAGGCCGCCGGGACGGACAAGGCCTGTGAACAGGGAACAAAGGCGGCTGCGGGTCCATCCTGTGCACCCGCAGCCGCCATAGCTTCAGATGTTACAGGAACACACTGTGGAAAGAGGAGAGGGGATCCTGAAGCTGATGGGATAATATTGTGGGAGAAATGGTAGAAGGGAAGTCCAGGAGCAAATGAGTGAATATTATTGCAGGGAGTGGTGATCAAGAACAGAATAAAGAAGAGTGCAGGAGCAGAAGAGAGCACACTGTACACTGCAGGAAGGACTAGAAGCATAGTGTGAGAGGGAGGTTGAGGAGAAACAAATTAACAAGAACATGCAAACTGTTGGAAAGAGCTTGACCAAGACTAGAGAGAAGCATACTATGGGGGTGGAAGCCAGGGGGGTGGGGAACCAAGTGCAGTACAGTATGTAAAGTAGAAGAAATCAGAAGGCGCACTGAAGATGGAGGACTAGGAACAGAATAAAGACAATTATGGGAGACTGGGATCAGGAGAAGGAATAAAAGTATAAAAAACAGTGAGGACAGCTCCCCATCCCAAAGTGGCCCTGGCTATTGGATATGGCAAATGTGCGATGCCAGTGAGAACTGGATGCATTAACCAGAGTAAGGGATGCTTGATGTGAGTGGGCATGAAGGAAAGGAATGTATAATTCAAGTGAAATGCTGCGAGCTTGCAGGGTGAATTTATGCAAAGAGGTAATGTTAGCATCAGAATTATTAGCTACGGTTACCATAAGGGTTATTGTAGGGCTGACCCTACAGGATCAGTTGTGCGGCTGATTTGCATACACTGTGTGTGTTTGTTGGGGGGGGGGGAGTTTTGCTATGGGTCCCCATGACCCTGCTATCAGATCTTTCTTCTGAATTAAAGTAATTACAAAAAAAAAACAACAAGTCCATGCAGCAATTTTGCAGCAGTTTTACTGCAATTTTAATGCAAGTCAATGGGAGCGTGTTTTAAAGAAATGAAAATAAATCAAAAAGTGCTCTGCAGTGTGTATTTGCCTTCAAAGTCCCTCCCACCCTATCCCCAAGCACACAGTCAGCAGATCAAGTGTTAAATGTGACATAGACTCATCCTTGCCTCTATTGATACCCTGCTCCACCCTCTGACTCTCCAATGCCAATTTTGGAACTGCAGAGTCTTGAGACTTGCATAGTTATGCCTACCATCATGTGACTATGCTCTGGCAAAGTAACTGGTCAGTTAAGCAGAAAGAGTCATGCTGAGGGAGGAGCACACTTAACACAACAACAACAAAAAACTCAACATTTTTGAGTCTGTGTAGCAATGCTACCGACACAGGCAGGGAGAGCATCTGGCACAGCCAACACCCGATGCTACCAGTTGTGAATAAAAGTATACAAAAACTTAGAAAAATAGATTCACCAATTTACATCCACACAGCAGACTTACATACATGTAATCAAATACATCATGGATACCTATGAACTGCACTCTCAAATTAAAAATTAAAAGAAATGATTGGAACAGGAGTCACATGGAATAGCCTGCTTTCCCCTCCTCCATAAATCTGACCTTATGCATCCACTTTCCAAACTTAAAGGGAACCTAAACTGAGAAGGACATGGATGTTTTCCTTTCAAAATAATACCAGTTGCCTGACTCTCTTGCTGATCATGTGTCTCTAAGGGCTCTTTCACACCAGAGCCCACTTCTGGCATTTTAACGCAAAGTCTATACTTTGCGTTAACCAAGGTAAAAGGAAAGTCCATAGACTTTCCTTTTACCTTTCACACCCGACGCTGCGTTTCGATACGTTGCGGTACGACGCGTCCCGGCGCATTTTATCGTCGGGAATCACCGTTTCCCCTTCGCGGTAATTAACTACCACCGCCGCTACTCAGGGTTGCACCGGAGTTTCCCGACGACACGCTGCAACGCGTGCAGGAGCCGTTCTCCTGCACGCTTTTGGTGTGTAACGAGCCTAATACTTTTAGTCACAGCCCCTTTAACAAGCATGCAGATCAGGTGCTCTGACTGAAGTCAGACTGGAATAGCAGCATGCTTGTTTCAGGTGTGTGATTCAGCCACTACTGTAACCAAAGAAATCAGTAGGACTGCCAGGCAACTGGTATTTTTAAAAGGAAACATCCATATCTCTTAGTTTAAGTTCTCTTTAAGTCACCTTATTTATCAATGCGTCCTCACGAGTCTAGGCCATTTATCATAATTTGGAGAAGGTGTTATGCTGAATATGAAACAGGTATTTAAGTTTTCTTACCAGCACATCCGGAAAGCAGTAATTTTTCCTAAGTGTTTACTGTCTGTTCCCTGAGCGTACTTGTAATCTATCTCATTATCTGTTTTTGTAGTCATGCTCTCCAGCAAAGCATTCTATGCATAAACTGAGATCGTTCAGCACACAGTATGATACATCTCATTACTAACAAATGCTACCATCATTATTACGGGGAGAGTACATCCGGTTCCTCTCCTAAGTCTGTATCTCCCTTGTATTCCTTACAGGCACAAGGACAAAAAAACAACAGAGATATAATCATTCGGATCTTCATTGTATCATCATTTATAGTTCACATTTGCAAATCATGCCCTGCGCACACAACCAGAAAGTGCCTATAAATCATTCCTTTAGCAAACTCTAATTTCATGGATAATGTGATAGCAGGAAGCTAAAGCCCCACATATGTAGAAAGACATGTAATTGCAATATTGGTCTTGGGCAAATTTGAATGCTATAAAAACAGATCTGTGTAAACTAGCTGACATTTAGCTATAATGTGCTGCTCAACTCATACAAGCGTAATGCGTGCTTAATTGACGCAGATTCGCTTTAACACTTACGTTCATATTGCTGATTTAATAAAGGAGGCTTAGGAGCATTTACAGTGCCGAGTGCAGAGAAACCCAATAAAGCAAGTAGAGACACATATTAAATCAGTCTTCATCTTCCAGCTAATACCACCATCAAGACATGAGCTACATTAAGGTGTAACAGCACAAATTGCATTACGTTAAATGCAGGCAATAGAGGTTGACATATATACATCCATTATAATGTACTTATATGTTCATCTGTGTTGTCTGATTTTGCTAAATAGCAGCAGACTGCCGGAGAAGGAGTCTTAGCTAAAAAGGATGTTTTTTTCTTTGCTTTAGCTTCTGTTACACCTAGAAGGTTTTGCTAAATAATAGCAGAAACTGCTATTTTTATCTCTGCTAGTTCACTCAGCTAGCACTTATTGATTGCGCCTGCACAAAACTTGGCATAGAAACGAAGTTTTGTATTTGATAATGATTCCTACAGCCATTACTGAAACACAAATTCCGGTTTGTTAGAGTTTACTAAATCCCTAGGTATATATATGTATGTGTTGGTGTTATTTTAACAATCTCATTACTAGCGCTGCCATTATGCAGGCAGAGAACACAGAATACCAAGCGTTGCGTACAAAAGTTGTATAGTCTATTATAATATAAAATTAGCCTTTTGCATAGATTATGGTATAGGCAGGGGCGGATCACCCATGACACAGTCATTCAGGCTGGAGGCAGCGGCATGCAAAAACTGGAAGTGATGCCACCACCCGGCTTTCGCCAATCCACCTGAAGGAGGGGAGACCGGGACTCACCGCCAGTATGAAGGAGGAGCCACCATTAGGGAAGGGGAGACTGGGACCTGCAGCTGGGACCTGCAGCCAGACACCACCGATCCAGGTAAGTAACCCTGTCCTATACTGGGGGCACCTATGCTTTGCTACCTATACTGGGGGCACCTATACTTCGCTACCTAAACTCAGAGAACCTATACCAGCCTACCTATACTTGGGGCACCTATACCAGGCTACCTATACTGGGGGCACCAATACATGGCTACCTACCTACCTTCACTGAGAGTTGATTTTTTTGGGTTGTCACATCGTGGCTATAACGCATTGGAGATTCAATATTCTTCTGATGTATATATATATATATTTTTTTGTGACCACAGACCCAAGATAATAAGGTTGTTGCTTCATTGTCGACATACCAAATTCTATCAGCTGGACAGTCACTGTTCTGTCATTGAGCTACCTTAGCCCAACCATATGGGCTGGAAAACCGCCATTGCTTGCACTCTCACCAACGCGCGCCCCTGCACGGCCATCACCATACAAACAGCTGTTTGTGGTGCTTTACACAGTGAGTTTGGTCTGTCAGTGTGAAGCAGTACACTACTTACACTACCTAATCCATGTATACACACGCAAGAGGTTTTCAAGCACTTTATGCCTCCAATTTAGGAATGCAATGTGATTTCTGCCCTTTAGGGATTATAACACTGCTCTGCATCAAATATGTCATTTTCCCAGGGTCTTTTGGCATGTATCCTACTCTGCCATACCCCCCTCCAGGTGTTAGATCCCTTGAAACATCTTCTCCATCAGTTTTGTGGCCAGAAACAGTGTTTGTAGTTTTTAAAGTTCGCCTGCCCATTGAAGTCTATTGTGGTACGCTAAGTTCGCTGGTTTGCGGACTTTTGCGGAAGTTTGCGTCTGTGGTCCGCAAACCCAAAATCTGAGGTTCGAGCCATCTCTAATAGTACTATTATCAATCTTATACTATTTAATACTTATCCTATCCTTCCACACTAGCTCTCCTATTCTTTACCTCTCACACTAACCTTACTGCCATAGCCTAACACTAACCTCATTGCTGCTACACCTAAAATTACCTTTCCTTTCAGCATAATTAGCACTAACCTTCCTTTCACTACACCTAATACTATCCTTACTATCCTTACTTGCCGATACACTTACCGATCAATTCTGTGTTGCTACCCATTTTTCATCACCGTTGCGTTGCTGCTTGTTGACTGCCATAGCTATAGCATCACTGCTTACCAAGTCACATAGAATCTAAGCACCCTGGTGCACCATAGCTGCAATTAACATTGCAAGCTATATGTAAGAATTTAGGGATTAGATTACTGCAATATAGAACCCCTCATGTACTGCTGTACCATGACATATGCTAGTGCGTCCAAAGTACGCACTTTGTGCACACGTGACCGATGGTCTCTAGACCATCACTACATTCATAAAAAAGAGAACATGGAAAATGTTTGCCTAAACAAATCTGTACTATAAATGTCCTAATAATAGTATTGTTAGAACATGGCTGAGTTTGACATGTCAGCAATGCACATAAACAAGTCAAATTGTTCTGATTTGGGCAAGCCTGAACATCATTTACATCAATGGAGAGAATCTTCTCTTGCTACAGCATCCCAGAAGCTGCCACAGCAGCTTCTGGGATGTGGTGGCAGCTTCTGGGATGTGGAGTAAAGTCGAAGGGGGGTGGTCAGGGGTTAATTTCTTTTAAAGATTCAATGTGGTGATCTTTAAGCAATGTTGGGGGACACCTGTATACATGCTCAACTCTTAGCCATTTCACAAATACAGATTTACTTTTGGGACAACACATACACTGGCAGCACAGTTTGCTCTGTATATCATGGTTGTCTTAAAGAGACTCCGTAACAAAAATTTCATCCAGTTTTCTTCTATCCTACAAGTTCCAAAAGCTATTCTAATGTGTTCTGGCTTACTGCAGCACGTTCTACTATCACCATCTCTGTAATAAATCAACTTATCTCTCTCTTGTCAGACTTGTCAGCCTGTGTCTGGAAGGCTGCCAAGTTCTTCAGTGTTGTGGTTCTGTGATGCATCTCCCCCCTCCAGGCCCCTCTCTGCACACTGCCTGTGTGTTATTTAGATTAATGCAGCTTCTCTCTGCTCTATTATCTTTTACAAGCTGGATAAATCGTCCTCTGAGCTGGCTGGGCTTTCACATACTGAGGAATTACATACAGTCAGAGCTGTCTGCACTCTGCAGGAAGAAACAGACTGACACTTCAGTGAAAGAAAGCTGCAGGGGAAAAGAAACACACAAATGATCTCTTGAGATTAAAAAGGAAGGCTGTATACAGCCTGGTTATGTTTGGGTGTATTTTCTATGTGTGGACATACTGTACATCAACCTACTTCCTGTTTTGGTGGCCATTTTGTTTGTTTATAAACAAACTTTTTAAAACTGTTTTTAACCACTTTTAATGCAGCGGGGAGCAGCGAAATTGTGACAGAGGGTAATAGGAGATGTCCCCTAACGCACTGGTATGTTTACTTTTGTGCGATTTTAACAATACAGATTCTCTTTAAAGCAAACTTGTGCAAAATATATACTTTGTGCAGATATACTGTAATAGGTTGAAAAGAAGGACTTGCTTGCCACCTGTTTACTTATTTATCTGTAGACTGTCTAATTTATGATTTCAGTCATTCACGGTGGACTGAGAAACCTGGAGAAGATTTCCTCACTGTATGTGACAATGGCTGTTGGAAAAACATTTGTCGCTCTGCTTCCAACTGTCATTTTACAATGCTGGCTTGCAAATAAAATGAGAATTATGACTAAATGTGCCCATACTTCTGGCGCTTGTGTGACATCACACATGCGACAGTGCGGCAGCCACACAAGACGCTAATGAGGAAGAAGGAGCAGCTCGACTTGTCGCGACCCAACAGGCGATTAATTTTAATGGGGGGGTTGCTCCACATTAACATTTGGGGGGTTGGGGAGACAGCTGCTAGGGGTTCCGTCACATTGGTTGCTCATCCTGATAAAACACGCCATTAGCGCCATGCACCCAACTGACCATGCCGGTCCGAGAATTTCCAGCTTGCTCAACCATTACAGTCTAGCGATTTTGGTCCAAAAATCAGTCAAACTGTCAATCGAGCATGCTTTTTTCCTCTGATTTGATAATAATTATTGAATCAGATGGCTAATCGGGTGCAAAATCACTAGATGCATGGCCACCTTAACAAGCACCCTTCTTCCCATCCACCATGTCCTGGGCTGCACTTTTATTTCTTTAACATAAAATGGCCGTTGCAGGCCCAGCCCACCAATAAAGAGAGATGATAACAGCTGGACAATGCGAGTAGCTTACTGAGGCCGGAAGAGGAGGGCATAATTAACAATTGAGGCCTGAGTTTCACTCCAGCAAATAAAACTTACATTAAAGTCAGGCTCACAGTATATGTTTCACTTCAGCTTCCTACAGCACTTAAAGGGGAACTTCAGCCTTAACAAACATACTGTCATTAAGTTACATTAGTTATGTTAATTAAAATAGATAGGTAATATAATCTCTTACCCACACTGTTTTAAAAGAACAGGCAAAGGTTTGTGATTTCATGGGGGCAGCCATCTTTTTGGTTAAAATGAGGTGACAGGGAGCTTGAGACACAGTGCCAACTGTCCTGTGTCCTGATCACCCCTCCCAGCTGCGCGCGCTAGGCTTCAAATCTCAAATAAAATTAAAAAAAATTGCACCAAATCAGCAGAAGGAGAACAACAACATCAGAAATCCCATCATGCTTTGCACAGCATCAGGGGAAAAATGCCCGGGCAGTTTTCTGCTGTGCAGCTAGAAAATGAGGCTTGGGTAACAAAAACAAAGTTCTGATGCTGTGAAACTGTTAAAGAAACACCAATCCGTTTCAGTGCTGCTGAGTAGATTTTTAGTCTGGAGATTCACTTTAAGTTCCAGTTACTTTAAGTCCAAATAATGTATTATTAGAAGTTTTTATTTTTGAAAACTAAATATAAATGGTGATGCTTCGTTTCCCATCAATTGATTAGAATCCAACATTAAAGTGGTCAGTAAATATCATCCATTCCATTAAAAGCATTTTCAATTACTAAGACGTTTTTGTGAGCCACTAGAGTTAAACGTAAGTACTTTATAAATTAAACATTTGTCTATGAAGAATTATATTAAATCTATTTTTACTCCAAAGCAACATGTGTAACTTACTAAATAGACTAACCAAATCACTATATACTTAGCCATTTACTTTCTTTGAATATACTTTATCAACCATATGCTTAAACAATCAACTACCTTGCTAAGAAAATCAATTATTTAAAAGTTTAATTGTGTCTATAACGCTGCTTTATCTATTATTTAAAAATGTTCCAAATAAAGATCCCCCAATTTAACTTAACAGTCACAGTAAATAGACAGTGCTTACTGTTCAAGTTAACACTACTGTCAATGTAGTTCATGACCATCTTTTATTTAAAGGAGAACTAATGTCAAATAAGGAAAGCAATCTAGCACATTGCAGAGTTACAGCAGTAACACTGTTATTTTCAAAAGGTGTTTTTTTTTTAAACATTGTTATATACAGTATCTTACAAAAGTACGTACATCTGTCACAATGTAAAGTATTAAGTGTACAACTAGTATAACAGGGTATATTTGCTGTCCCATCAAAATAACACAACCCACAGCTATTCATGTCTAAAGCACTGACAACAAAAAGTTAGTACACCCAGCTAGCTGGTACCACAACCTTATTCTTAAGACTCCTTCACCTCTCCATAAATACATCCGAACTTGGTCTTATGACCTTGGAATAGAAATTTCAAATAATCAAATTATATCAACAATTAAAATGATTCTACATCTATCTAGATGTAATTCACATTGGAAACAATACATGAAAATTCTCACGAGGTGGTACATAACCCCCAGGAAACTGGCATCCTTCTCCTCCAAAACATCCCCAATATGCTGGAAATGTGACACCACCACTGGAACATTACTACACATGTTATGGGAGTGTCCAACAGTTTTAAATCTCTGGAAAACGACTAAACTATACGTTAAACAGCAAATCTATCCAAATTTTTCTCTGTCCCCACAATTAGCATTACTGTGTATAGGTTTGGATAGAATCGATATCTCATTTCGCATGCATATATGCCACTTAATATTTGCGACCCTAAGCAATATAACTAACAACTGGAAAATATCTGGTAATCTTGACTTTGCCATCCCATTAGCAACGTATAAACGCAATTTAATCCTAGAAGAACATCTCAGGCCAGGATGTACAAGTAATCTTTAACCAAAGCTATATACTTTGCCATCTTATTATTCCCTAAGTAAAGAAAACCAGAGGATATTGCTACTTGCTAATTGTTAATTATACTATTGTGTTTAGAAGCTGAAGTTTATCTCATAGGTACTACCAAGTTCAAATGAGATAACAGGAAGAGAGTTCCTTTAGTTGTTTTAGTTCACTACAGTTTAAGTTAAGTTAAAGTTTTTCCTATCCTTTTTACTTCACATATGAGTATACTCAAATGAAACTTAATATAATAGCACACCAACGGTAACATAATATACAACATCCAGTCCACATATGTATAATGTATCAGACAGGTACTTCGCCTAACTACCATCACAGGTACAACCAGCTGACTAGAGTACAGCATATTACTTAAAGCAGACCTCCCCACTTCTGGAATATCTAAAACTACCTATATACAATTTATGTTCTTGGATCTAATTATCTTAGATATAGTGGATATAGATTATGACTGATGGGCCTTGCACCACTGTATCAGTCATTCAGTTCTACCAAGATGTAGTGCTCTTCCAGTCAGCCATTTAATGGTTTAAGAATGACTGGACAGTCGTACTACACTCTTGGTCAATTAATCCAAATTTTCCTTTCCTATGCGAAAAGGTAGAATGTTATATTAAAACTCATTGTGTGGTTCATTATCATCATATTGAATGTTACAATGCCAGTGATCATATTGCAAACCTGTAAACTATTTCTACTTAATAAAAATTATTGTTGGGGAAAAAAAAAAAGTTAGTAAACCCCTAAGTGAAGAATGTAAAAATTCTGCCCAATTAGACATTTTTCCTCCCCAGGTTATGCTTCATTTTAGAGACCTTGTCAGGTGTGAATGGAGAGCAGGGTGTAACGATTGTGGAATTATCTCCGTGGTCAGCGCACAACCTGCGTGCCGACACCATGGAAATCCTCCACAAACGTTTGGATAAGAGAACCCAGCTAAGGTGCGGATGCACCCGTAGAGAGGAATTCCAACCGGCAGATGGAGCTGTGGAGTGCAGAGGAACAGATCCTCTGCACAGCCACAGATGCCAGAT
Organism: Hyperolius riggenbachi; assembly: GCF_040937935.1. Lineage (NCBI taxonomy): Eukaryota > Metazoa > Chordata > Amphibia > Anura > Hyperoliidae > Hyperolius > Hyperolius riggenbachi. The sequence goes on along the minus strand of NC_090649.1, from coordinate 181,929,069 downwards.
AAGGATTGTACGTAATGGGGCAATACAGAGCAGGACAGTTTCTCTTGAGGGAGAGAGCACAGAGACAGAATGTATGTATGTCTACCAATCTAGTCGCCGCCCGGAGACGGTCGACACACAACAGTGAAAACCAAAGTGTGAACGCAATCGCAAGAGTGGCGATTGCCAACAGTGACACAAGACAGAGTAAAGGTTAAACACAGGAGCAGAGCGAAAGGCACAGCATATCATACAATGAGAATGTCAACGAAAATAACAAACACAATACCTAAACGCGGTCACTGCGCGTTAGGCGAAACAGTGAAAAGCGCGTTTACGGCGCGGTCTCCGCACGATAAGCTCAACAGAGACAAGCACGCCACCCTGACTAACGAATGAACACAAATGAACAAATAACAGGAACGCTTGCTAAACGGCTGCCTTACCGCAGGCAACCGCAAGCGTTTGCTCCAGACAGACAGACAAACGGAAAACAGGAATAGGTCAGATAAGATCCACCGCTCTTCCGCCAGAGCGAGTGCGATCCGGGTTCAGGGACAGGACAGGAAGGATCCACTGCTCTTTCTGCCAGAGCGAGTGTGATCCAAGTGCAGAAACAGAGCTAGCAGGATCCACTGCTCTTTTCCACCAGAGCAAGTGTGATCCAAGTACAGAAACAGAGCTAGCAGGATCCACTGCTCTTTTCCACCAGAGCAAGTGTGGTCCGAGTACAAGAATAGGCCTAGCAGGATCCACTGCTCTTTCCGCCAGAGCGAGTGCGATCCACACGGCAAGACAGACAGAAGGAGTAACCGGTAGCAACCGCTGCTCTGGCCAGCACCCCTAAGGCAGAACACAGAAGGAAGCACTGCCACTACCACTAGGGCGAATGCAATCCAGACAGATGGAGCAGCCAGCAGCAACCGCAGCTCTGGCCTACACTCCCAGACAGACAGAACGATTTCCTCTCGACCGCCGCTGGCGACAAGACAATCGAGGAAGAGAAACAGAACAAGGCAATACAAGTAATACAACCTGACTGCACTAGAGGGATGCCTAGTGCAGTCCCCAGGAATACTCTAAGATAATCTTTAGCAAAAAATAGCAAGGCTGACACTCCAGGAGTGTTTTAGCAGTAACAAACCATCATGACCAGCAAAGGATCCTGGGAGAACATGGTATTTATACTGCAAGCCTTCAAAGGAGGCGGCTAGGCAATTTGCATGACAAGTGCATGCAAATTCCTCAGTGACAGAGCAAGTCTGAAACTTGCAAAGTAAAGAGGGGTCTCTTTTCCAGAGACCTGCAACCCTCAGACTTAAGGAATGGTCAAACAGCTGTCTGCCTGTGCAGACAGCTGAGCGGATCATTACACAGGGGTGTTAAATTTCTCTCTCATACTGGTCACTAGAAATTCAACATGGGACCTCATGGCAAATAACACTCTGATGATCTTAAAAAAAAATAATTTTTGCCGCACAAAAAGATGTTGTAAGGATTCCTCCTGTGGCGTGTTCTGTCCATTGCGGTGGAGCCGCAACGGACAGTTCTGGCTTGTCAGTCTGCATTCAGTTGTGCATTCGCAAAGAGTCACATTGTCATTTGCAATTGCTCTGCAGCTTAATGCTGTCATCATTCCACCAATGGCTTACTACAGCTGAACTGCAGCCAGATAGCCCTGGATTTCCTGCATGCATGTTGTTGCATAGGACTGCATGCATTGGTACAGATAGTCTTTCAGCTAGCAAATGGTAACCAATCCAGCTCATGATTGAATGATTACCATTCAGCTGTGTGGAGATTTGCATGCTTGCATCCATTGGCTGATGCCAGCATAAAAGTCTGCCTCCCCTTTTAGACCTGGCCCGTCATAGTTTCAGCTCTGTCTAAGCTGTTACTGGGTCCGTTGATACTGTGAAAATATTCCTTGTCTTGTTACTTTCTAGTTCAGTTATCGTGTGGAGCGACGATTATATATTTCCCACGGGGACATATATACAGTGGTGTGAAAAACTATTTGCCCCCTTCCTGATTTCTTATTCTTTTGCATGTTTGTCACACTTAAATGTTTCTGCTCATCAAAAAACATTAACTATTAGTCAAAGGTAACATAATTGAACACAAAATGCAGTTTTAAATGATGGTTTTTATTATTTAGTGAGAAAAAAACCTCCAAATCTACATGGCCCTGTGTGAAAAAGTGATTGCCCCCCCTTGTTAAAAAATAACTTAATTGTGGTTTATCACACCTGAGTTCAACTTCTGTAGTCACTCCCAGGCCTGATTACTGCCACACCTGTTTCAATCAAGAAATCACTTAAATAGGAGCTATCTGACACAGAGTAGTAGACCAAAAGCACCTCAAAAGCTAGACATGCCAAGATGCAAAGAAATTCAGGAACAAATGAGAACAAAAGTACTGTAAGTGAGATCTATCAGTCTGGTAAAGGTTATAAAGCCATTTCTAAAGCTTTGGGACTCCAGCGAACCACGGTGAGAGCCATTATCCATAAATGGCAAAAACATGGAACAGTGATGAACCTTCCCAGGAGTGGCTGGCCGACCAAAATTACCCCAAGAGCGCAGAGAAAACTCATCCGAGAGGCCACAAAAGACCCCAGGACAACATCTAAAGAACTGCAGGCCTCACTTGCCTCAATTAAGGTCATTGTTCATGACTCCACCATAAGAAAGAGACTGGGCAAAAACGGTCTGCATGGCAGATATCCAAGGCGCAAACCACTTTTAAGCAAAAAGAACATTGAGGCTCGTCTCAACTTTGCTAAAAAACATCTCAATGATTGGCAAGACTTTTGGGAAAATACCTTGTGGACCGACGAGACAAAAGTTGAACTTTTGTGGAAGGTGCGTGTCCCGTTACATCTGGCGTAGAAGTAACACAGCATTTCAGCAAAAGAACATCATACCAACAGTAGAATATGGTGGTGGTAGTGTGATGGTCTGGGGTTGTTTTGCTGCTTCAGGACCTGGAAGGCTTGCTGTGATAGATGGAACCATGAATTCTACTGTCTACCAAAAAATCCTGAAGGAGAATGTCCGGCCATCTGTTCGTCAACTCAAGCTGAAGCGACCTTGGGTGCTGCAGCAGGACAATGACCCAAAACACACCAGAAAATCCACTTCTGAATGGCTGAAGAAAAACAAAATGAAGACTTTGGAGTGGCCTAGTCAAAGTCCTGACCTGAATCCTATTTAGATGTTGTGGCATGACCTTAAAAAGGCGGTTCATGCTAGAAAACCCTCAAATAAAGCTGAATTACAACAATTCTGCAAAGATGAGTGGGCCAAAATTCCTCCAGAGCGCTGTAAAAGACTCGTTGCAAGTTATCGCAAACGCTTGATTGCAGTTATTGCTGCTAAGGGTGGCCCAACCAGTTATTAGGTTCAGGGGGCAATTTCTTTTTCACACAGGGCCATGTAGGTTTTGAGTTATTTTTCTCACTAAATAATAAAAACCGTCATTTAAAACTGCATTTTGTGTTCAATTATGTTATCTTTGACTAATAGTTAACAGTTTTTGATGAGCAGAAACATTTCAGTGTGACAAACATGCAAAAGAATAAGAAATCAGGAAGGGGGCAAATAGTTCTTCACACCACTGTACATACTCCTTCTAGTGCAGAGAATTTGTATTGTTTGTAATGCCTAGTTAGTTCGCTGTATTGCTCCAGTCCAGATCTAGCTAGTCCCTTGCTTATGTTATATATTGGGTGATCGCCAATATACACATATTCTAGTCAGCGTTGGTTATTTACCTTGTCTTCGTGTTACGGTGATATATCAGTGCCACTGATATATACGTACTCTAACTGTGTTTAGCTAGTCAGTTTTTAGCACGTTTCGGTAGGTTGCGCTTAGCGTCATCACCCGTGCTTAGCTAGCCTAGTCCTGTCTTTGCGAGGTAGCCATTGCTGCAGTTGCTATTGGTTACCTCTTGCTGTCACTGAGGCAGTGACTAGATTAGCAAGCATTCATTCTGTCAGTATCTGTCCTCCTAGTTCTGTCCTTGCGAGGTAGCCATTGCTGCGGTTGCTATTGGCTACTAGTGTTGGGCGAACAGTGTTCGCCACTGTTCGGGTTCTGCAGAACATCACCCTGTTCGGGTGATGTTCGCGTTCGGCCGAACACCTGGTGGTGTTCGGCCAAACTGTTCGGGTTCGCCCGAACGGCTCATTGCCTGGCCGAACAGGGCCCCTGTTCGGCACGAACAGGGCCCTGTTCGCCCGAATACTGCCCCCTATGGGGTCGCAGGCATAAGGGGGGAGCATGCCCCGATCGCGGGGGGGGGCGGAAATTCCCCCCACCCCCTCCGCTAGTGCTCCCCCCTCTGCCCGCTTCCCCATTCAAAAGTTAGGAAGTGAAACTGTACCTGTGCGGTAGTGGGTGGCTGGCAGTGGGCGGCACTATGGAGTGACTGAGGAGGAGGAGGAGTCCGGAGAGTGACGCGTTGAGGGAGGCCGGGCAGTGGGCGGTTCAGCAGTAGTACCGTACTACTGCTGATCCGCCCACTGCCCGGCCTCCCTCAACGCGTCACTCTCCGGACTCCTCCTCCTCCTCAGTCACTCCATAGTGCCGCCCACTGCCAGCCACCCACTACCGCACAGGTACAGTTTCACTTCCTAACTTTTGAATGGGGAAGCGGGCAGAGGGGGGAGCGCTAGCGGAGGGGGTGGGGGGAATTTCCGACCCCCCCCGCGATCGGGGCATGCTCCCCCCTTATGCCTGCGACCCCATAGGGCCCCCAAAAGCGGGATGTTCGGGGAGTTCGGGGTTCGGCCCGAACATACCGAACATTGCGGCCATGTTCGGCGAACTTTCCCGAACCCGAACATCCAGGTGTTCGCCCAACACTATTGGCTACCTCACTCCAGTCTGTCTTGTATCTGTCTGAATGTTTGCTATCGCAAGAGCAGCACAACATCGCACTGCGCTGCCATTGCATCTTATCAGAAGCCCAGAGCTGCAGTTGCTCTGGGCAGCCTGTGTAGCCTCTTCCATTATCCTGCTCTTAGCCTTGTTGTGCTGGGTGGTCAGAAAGTATGACCTCCCAGCATTACAGATGTTCTAGGCTATAAGAAGTTCGCCAATATCCTGAAACTGAGCTGCAGCACAGGAGCCAAGACCATACTGTGGTTTAACAGGACAGGCTCCACTTAGAACAGGACTTGTCATGGTCAACCAAAGAGGCTGAGTGCAAGTGCTCAGCTTCTCATCCAAGAGGTTGACTTTTGCAAATAGACATAGGAGTTCTGGCCGCATCACTGCAGAAGTTGAAGGGGTGGTGGTGGTGGTGACATATGGCTAGAGTTGAGCCGAAATTTTCGTAATTTCGCATTACTATAATTACGCATGCGAAATTTGCGATTACGATGCGAAATTACGGTAGCATAATTGCCATTAAAATAGTAATTGAAAATACCGTAAGCGTAATTTTCAACGCGTAATTTCGCGTTTCGTTCATGCCGTTATTTCGCATTAAACGCTACCGTAATTTCGCGTTAAACCGTAACGCTCTGTATAATATAAAAAAGCTGCCGACTTTAAGGGTTAATAGCAAAGCCCCCTTAAATGCTAAGAGCCTCAAATTTGGAGAATATATTAAGTAGATCAGGAGGAATAAGAGGAACATTTTTTTTTCAAAAAGACCTTATAGTTTTTGAGAAAATCGATGTTAAAGTTTCAAAGTAAAAATGTATACATTTAAAAACCCGCCGACTTTAACGGTTAATAGCAAAGCCTGCTTAAAGTTTAGGAACACCAAATTCCTAGGGTATATTAAGGGGATCAGTGGGAATAAGAGGGAAATTTTTTTTTTCAAAAAGACATTATAGTTTTTGAGAAAATCGATTTTTAAGTTTCAAGGGCAAAAATGTCTTTTAAATGCGGAAAATGTCAGTTTTTTTTGCACAGGTAACAATAGTGTATTATTTTCATAGATTCCCCCAAGTGGGAAGAGTTTTACTTACTTCGTTCTGAGTGTGGGAAATATAAAAAAAAAAACGACGTGGGGTCCCCCCCTCCCAGACCTCTTTAACCCCTTGTCCCACATGCAGGCTGGGATAGCCAGAATGCGGAGCACCGGCCGCGTGGGGCTCCGCACCCTAACTATACCAGCCCGCATGGTCCATGGATTGGGGGGTCTCGGAAGGGGAGGGGCAGCCAAGCTTTCCCCTCCCCCTCCGAGCCCTTGTCCAATCCAAGGACAAGGGGCTCTTCTCCACCTCCGATGGGCGGTGGAGGTGGAGGCCGTGATTTCCTGGGTAAGGGGGTTCATGGTGGAATCTGGGAGTCCCCTTGAAAAAGGGGTCCCCCAGATGCCCACCCCCCCTCCCAGGAGAAATGAGTATAGAGGTACTTGTACCCCTTACCCATTTCCTTTAAGAGTTAAAAGTAAATAAACACACAAACACTTAGAAAAAGTATTTTAATTGAACAAAAAACATAACCACGAAAAAAGTCCTTTAATATTCCTAATTAACCATTAATACTTACCTGTCCCTTTAAATAAATGATCCCTCGCAATATCCTCGGAAATGTTCTATCAGTTACAATGTAACAAAGTTATTACAATGTAACAACTTTGTTACATTGTAACTACGCCGCAAGCGACGCCACTCGCCGCTCAGCCGCCGCATACGCGTCCTGCATGGACCCGACAGAGCTCTGAGCTATATAGCTCAGAGCTCTCTAAGCATCTTTGTATTTGGGCTCCAAGGAGCCCCATTGGTCCTTAGCAGACCAATGGGGTTCCTTCTGATTTGAAGGAACCCCATCGGTCTGCTAAGGACCAATGGGGCTCCTTGGAGCCCAAATTCATAGATGCTTAGAGAGCTCTGAGCTATATAGCTCAGAGCTCTGTCGGGTCCGGACTCCGTGCAGGACGCTAAGTCCCCACGGGCTCCGCTGCCCTCCCCGCCTCTCCCACATGTCATCCACTTGTCACCCACATGTGGATGACATGTGGGTGACAGATGTGGGCGGGGTGGACAGCGGGAGCTGCGGGGACTTAGCGTCCTGCACGGACGCGTAATTGCTGCGGCGGCTGAGCGGCGAGTGAAGTCGGGTGCGGCGTAGTTACAATGTAACAAAGTTGTTACATTGTAATAACTTTGTTACATTGTAACTGATAGAACATTTCCGAGGATATTGCGAGGGATCATTTATTTAAAGGGACAGGTAAGTATTAATGGTTAATTAAGAATATTAAAGGACTTTTTTCGTGGTTATGTTTTTTGTTCAATGAAAATACTTTTTCTAAGTGTTTGTGTGTTTATTTACGTTTAACTCTTAAAGGAAATGGGTAAGGGGTACAAGTACCTCTATACTCATTTCTCCTGGGAGGGGGGGTGGGCATCTGGGGGACCCCTTTTTAAAGGGGACTCCCAGATTCCACCATGAACCCCCCCCCAGGAAATCGCGGCCTCCACCTCCACCGCCCATCGGAGGTGGAGAAGAGCCCCTTGTCCTTGGATTGGACAAGGGCTCGGAGGGGGAGGGGAAAGCTTGGCTGCCCCTCCCTTTCCGAGACCCCCCAATCCATGGACCATGCGGGCTGGTATAGTCAGGGTGCGGAGCCCCACGCGGCCGGTGCTCCGCATTCTGGCTATCCCAGCCTGCATGGGGGACAAGGGGTTAAAGAGGTCTGGGAGGGGGGGACCCCACGTCGTTTTTTTTTTATATTTCCCACACTCAGAACGAAGTAAGTAAAACTCTTCCCACTTGGGGGAATCTATGAAAATAATACACTATTGCCTATACCTGTGCAAAAAAACCTGACATTTTCCGCATTTAAAAGACATTTTTGCCCTTGAAACTTAAAAATCGATTTTCTCAAAAACTATAATGTCTTTTTGAAAAAAAATTTTCCTCTTATTCCCACTGATCCCCTTAATATACCTTAGGAATTTGGTGTTCCTAAACTTTAAGCAGGCTTTGCTATTAACCGTTAAAGTCGGCAGGTTTTTAAATGTATACATTTTTACTTTGAAACTTTAACATCGATTTTCTCAAAAACTGTTTTCCTCTTATTCCTCCTGATCTCCTTTATATATTCTCCAAATTTGAGGCTCTTAGCATTTAAGGGGGCTTTGCTATTAACCCTTAAAGTCGGCGGCTACCTAACATTGATCCATGCGTCAACTTTTCCGCTTGGGAGCATGGCCATACGCATTAATTTCGTAATACCCACTGTAATGCGAAAATTACGCGAAAATTACGCTTACGCGAAATTTCGCGAAATCCTTCTTCATTACGATTATGTACTTACGGCCATAATCGTAATTACACTAATTACGCGAAATTTCGTGAAATCGTAATTACGTCATTACGCTCATCTCTACATATGGCTGTCACCCCCAGAAGAATGCCTATTCTTACAATGATGAACAAGAAAGCCCACAAACTGTTTGCTGAAGTTACTGTGGTCAGATGAGATCAAGATAAACATATTTGGTTCGGATCGTGTCAAGCTTGTGTGGCAGCAACCAGGTGAGGAGTACAACCACAAGTGTGTCTTGCTTACAGCCACGAGTGCTGCTGGCGGTGTCATGGACTGGAGCTGCATGAGTGCTGTAGGCACTGGGGAGCTACAGTTCATTGAGGGAACCATGAAAGTCAACAGGTACTGTGACATACTGAAGCAGAAACTGGGCTGCAGGGCAGTATTCCAACATCATAACGATACCAAACACACCTCCAATATGTCTACTTCTTGCGAAAGAAACTGATGGTAAAGGTGCTGGACTGGTCAAGCAGGTCTCCAAACCTGAACCCTACAGAGAATCTGTAGGGTATCCTTAAACAAAAGATAAAGGAGCGCAAGTTCTCTAACATCCCCTGCTTCATCGCCAAGGAGTGGAAGGGTATTCCAGTGACAACCTGTGAAGCTCTAGGGAACTCTATGTCCAAAGAGTAGAGGTGGCCATATATGTTTCGATTTGGCTGTATGATTGACCTGTAATGCCTGGCAGATCTCCAGTTTCTTTTCAGCTGCTATGGCCCAATCTACCACCACCTTCTTCACCCTATGTGGTGCGTCCTCGCTTGAACGGGAGTTGAAAATAAACATTTGCCCTGTGGGTGCAGTGACCATCCAAGCAGGCAAAGTAATGCAAAGCAAAGCAATACAAAAGACACATTCACAGCATGGACCCAGCGACAACTCAGGTAAGCTGTATGCTATGTCGGGCAAGGTCTGGAATGAGAGGCAGGCTTTTATGTGGACATCAGCCAATGGAAACGGACATGCAAATTCCCACACAGCTGAATGGTAATTATGCAATCCTGTGCTACACTGATTGAAAGCTGCAAGCTGTCTGGGAATGGACAGAACTCTCATTACAAATGCATGCCGGATAATGCAACCACATGCATGTAAGAAATCCACGACTGTCTGACTGCAGTTCAACTACAGCCAGCCATAGGTGGATTCATGACAACATCCTGGGCTACTCTGAACTGCAGTGTGCTTACAAACAGCAATGACCCTCACGGCAAATGCAAACAAAACCAAGCAACCAAATGCAGGCAGAAATATCAAAACTGCTCGGCTGCAGCTCTGCTGCAACTGGCAGGAGGGTTCCTTACGCAACCATTTGAGTCGATCATTTTATAGAATCAAGAGTGAATCGAGTGTGTTCCAGTATGCCCAATTAATGAAAAGTGGCTGATATCATGTTCAATCAAGCAGCTTAGTTGATTGAGTAGGATGCAAAATATTGGTCAATTGCAGAGGAATCTGCTACTGTTCATACTGTATGTCATTCGATCGACTCTGAATCGATTTTTGCATTAAGAGCATGGAGACACAACATTGGTCAGATCGATTACTGAAGATGAATTGCATAGGATGTCGCCTGTAGTAGTGTGTGGCCCACTAGTAGATCGACTTTTTATCAACCATATTGAAGTCAATTACTTAATGAAGTAGATTGCATTGTTGATTGAATCAGAATCACTAGATGTATGGCTAACTTTAGCCTTAACATGTTAGCCATGGGGTGTAGTATAGTAAGGGTGCTTGGGATACTTTAAGAGTGAAAAGCTGCCCTGTAAATATGATCTCTATCCTCCCTGGTTTTGCACCCAGGTTTTTGCAATTTTGAAATCCTAGAAGCTAACGTACCATTCTGATGGACAATGCTGAAGCCCAGGATAAGCACGGAAGCTCTGCATTGCCACTGTACCAAAGTGATCTCTCTAGGCACCTATTTATAACACCCTCTATATTGTAAGCTTGCAAAGGCAAGGACCTCCTCCTAATGTTTCTTATTCTGCTGTAATTTATAAACATGCACCAGTATTAGTGATGTTTCAAACCACACATCAACTACGTATGTATTTGTACTTGTATTGCTGGATGCCCTGATTGTACAGAGTTTTGAACATCTCGTGTATTGATGCTCTCCGCTATTTGTTTTGTTCTCTGTACAGTATGTAAGATGTTGGCACTATATAAATAAATAATAATAATACTTTGCAATCTTCAGTCCCTATCAAAAGACTTTCTAACATGAGTATATAAGTTCCATTTCTTTTATTGGCAAGGATGTTATAAACTTTTTTATGTACAAATCCCAAACAGAGGGAAAAAAGGGTCATGCGGCATTCCCTTAACCTCCCTGGCGTACTGGGTAATGCGTACATAAGAACACATTACCATTTTTGTTAAATAATTTTTTTTGTTCTTGCTGTAGCTAGCAATACGCTAGCTACAGCAGTAAGCTATGTCCCCCCACCCCGCATCCAACCACCCAATCCCGCCGGCCATACTTACTCGTCCGAGATTCCGCGAGAAGCGTGATTTCCTATCGTCGCTTTTCCTGTCGCCATGGTGATGATCGGACATGACGTCATCAACGTCATGACGTCATGGGGAGTTCCGATCCTTCCCATAGCGCAGCCTGGCGGTGATTCGCCAGGCTGCGCTAGGCGTTTCGGGGGGGCAGCCCCTTTAGCGGCGCATCGCGGCAAATCGGCAGGGAGTGGCGGTGATCGGACAGAACATGTAGCTAGCAACGTGCTAGCTACATGTTCTGCAAAAAAAGTAAGTGAAAAGACCCTCCAGGGGCTGAGCAATCCACCTTGGCGTACATGGACGAGCTGAGCTCGTCCATACCGCCAAGGTGGATTTTATTAAATGTGTAATGCGATCAGCAAAAAGATGGAAAAGTCTCACCGAATCAGAAGTTGTGTTCTGTAACAACTGTGCTTCAAATGTGTGTGCGCTGCAGAAATTGTATTTGAAAGAAGATCCAGCATGAGCCAACAAGAAAAAAAGTCAAGGCACTTGCCGTTTGCCAATTCCAGTACTAAATTAAAAATGGTGCAGCATTTTCAAAAAGTTTAGCAAAGTTCAAACCTTACTGGTGCATGAACGCTGGAGTGGAGGTTGGTGGTGGGCACAAAATGAGATCTGCGAAGGCCATTTCACATTCCTCTGGACGCTTGGTCACGCTGCGGTCATCTTCCGTGGAAAATAAAATACTGGAATCGGCAGACAGAAGGCACCCAAACTTTTTCTTGTTACCTCTTTTTTTTTATAAAAAAAAAGGTAGTTCCTGACTTACAAATGCCTGACTTAGGAACTTAGGAACAACCTGCAAACGTTATTGGATTCTGCGATTCTGTGGGAACAAGAAAAATAAAAATACAAACTGGACTGGGTTTTTGAGGAAAATCTTAAAAAAAAAAAAAAAAAAAAAAAATGGCTTTTAAACTTGCATAAGCAGGTACAGTCAGCAGAGAAGACACGGAGGGGGACACTGGAGGCACAGGGGGGCACAGAGGAGGTACAGGGGACAGAGATGTCACAGTGTTCCAACTTAAGAACAGATTCAGGTTGAGAGCGAACCTCCAGTCCCTATCTCGTTAAGCGGGGACTACCTGTATTATAATAAAATAGTTTCATATTCACGGATAACACTTTTCACATTCTAAAGAGAATTGTTTTCTTACTTATTTTTTCTCTTACTTTTTTATTTTTAAACAATTTTTTACAGAGTGTCTGCAATTTGTATTCTGCAAATTACATTTTCAATTTTGTGGATATCACTGCTGAGAAAAGCTGCTGTAAGATGTTCGGTACAGTGCTGTCATAAATCGCATTGTACATGACAAAAAAAGTCAGTGTTAGATTAGCTGTAATAAGGTTAACATTGCATTAACTAGGCAATCATGTCAATGTGTCAGCGTACAAATAACCACTCAGCAACTACTTCTTTCTTCTGCTCTATAAACATCAATGTTTTGTCTAATCTATAATTGCACCTTGGACAAGGTCATGTGTCTTTAATCTGACATTTATTAGAGTGGAGGAACTTTTCTGTTCACAGTATTGAACAATACATTAATAGACACAATATATGGGCTCATCAACACAGACATGCTGATTTACTATCCAAGTAATTAAATATTTAGCAACTTATTCCAGCCTAAGTGCTTAGAGCATTGTGAGTGCTGGATCATTGGTCTTTTGCCATAATAGAATTTATAATGTTTGGGATAATTTTTTTATCTACTTCATTCATAGAAAACAAGTTTGTACTTTGCAATGACGAGAGAGAAAATACCCTAAGGGCTCAGACACACTATAAGCGCTTTTCTGAGCCTTTTTGGCCTCAGGAGCATTCTGAGTGCTTTTAAAAAACGCTCACATTTACTTACGTGGTATTGACTTATTGCGGTAAAATTGCGATAAAATCACACGATTTTATTGGCAATGTGATTTTACAGTGATTTTAATGAAAGTCATTGGGAGGGTTTTTTAAAAAGCTCTCAGAAAGCTCTGGAGGCCAAAAAGCGCTCAGAAAAGCATTTATAGTGTGTCTGACCCCTTAAGCAGCTTTCTGAAAGTTAGAATAACTTATTCTTAAAAGCAGACCCAAGCTGGATGTAAAAGGTAACAAAAAACATACTACCTGATATTGGGGTGGGGATCAGCCTGATCAGGTAGTGCTTCTTACTGCCACTACCCGCTTCTTCGGCTGGCAGTAATCATCTGGTTTCACTTTCATAAAACAAACAAAGGGGGGGAAAAAAAAAAGGAAATGGCCGTGACCCTGGGTTTACGAAACTGCACGCTCTGCGAGAGAAGCACAGAGAGGAGGGGAAGCGGCGAAGAGGGGCACATGAGAGGCAGGGAGAAGCAGTAAATGGGTGGAAAGAGGCGGGAGGGGGCGTTTTTGACACTGGAGAGGATGTCCCTCTCCTGCAAAGAATGCCCCTTCCTTTGGGTAAGCTGCAGACAAGCTCCATATCAGCAATTATGGTGGGCAGTGCGGTGGCTGGGGGGGCAGAGTGCAGAGCATAAAAGAACACAGAGGTATGTAAGTTACCATTTAACATGGCCCTGTGTCCCAATTGCTCTGCCAACTCCTCCTTGGGAACAATTTAAGGCCCTGGTTCAGATACAGTTTGTTATATGCATTTTAAAGTATATTTTTAAAAATAATTTAGAATGAAAACATTTTGTAAAATAAATGTAGTAATTGTCAAATAAAAGAGGAAGTTACCTGATTTGTCAGTGGGCTGACTAGCCAAGGAGCAAATGAGAAGTGTGATTTCTTGCAGGATATAACATTTTTTGGAATATAAGATGCTCTGGCATATAAGAAGCACCTAGGTTTAGAGGGCACAAATCAGGAAAAAAAAAAAAAAACCTAAACCTAGGTGTGTCTATGGACCTTTTACCCAAAAAAAACTGTCTCAAACCTACTCTATCTAAACTACACTGCCCAGCCACTCTACACTAATCCCTGTTGCCCCTACCATCTAAATTACACAGCAATACACTACACTACACTGAACTACACTACAATTAACTAAACTAAACTTCACTGCACTAAACTATACTACAATTAACTAAACTACACTTCCCTACACTAAACTATGCTACACTATGCTTTCATACTTTACCTGCTCCTGCCGCTGTCACTGAAGAGGAGCGCACGGCCAGGAGCCAGGAGAAAACGAGGTGAGAAGGCATGCTGGAGAGGATCGCAGCGGAAGATGCAAGACCCAGAGCTAGTGGGAGAGGATCACGGCGGCAGGAGCAGGTAAAGTATAGCGATTGGCGAAAGCTTCCCTGCACACTCTGCATTCATTTTTCTGTATCTTTGGAAGATAAGATGCACCCACTTTTCTCCCCAAATTTTGATTTTACTGAGATTTGATACAACTTTCTATTGTTCATTAAATACCTCATTGTTGGCCAAATAGAAGGCTAGTGTACTTTTAAAGTGAACCTGAAGCAGGAATTAGAATGAAAATTAGATACATACCTTAATAGAGTTGGATACTAGTCTAGAGGCTTCCTCCATCATCCTCAACCTCACCCGACCCAGTGCAGGGACCCTGAAAGCATATCTGGTAGGGGCTTGTCTAATATGCTCTTGTGGTTGGGCTGCTGTCTGTGTCTACGAGCGTGGCCAGACTGAAGGTGTGTCAGTGACATGTACCGACAGATTTTGGACTAGCCCATATTCTCATAGGGGGGTTCTCAGGGTTTTCTTTATATTTAAAAGCACTTAGTGAATGGCAGTGTCTCCGTCCAACTGTTCAAATAGTGTGCAGCGAGCAGCGTGGCTGGCCAGCATCTTTGTTTAAATCTTTTTCAGGGAATGTCTTTATAAACAATAAAGGCCATGCTGAGAATACCCTATGGAGAGATGGACTAACCTAAAATCTGTCGGTAATGTCAGATTTCTACTACCTACTGTAAGTGAAAGCAACATAGGAGAGAATTCATGTATGGCTCATTTTACTGGAAGAAATTTACTTCTTATTTGTATGTGTTTTAAAATGTAAGATTTTCGTGACACTTCCTCTTTAAGTATCTAACTTTTCACTTTTTCCTCATCACGGGTTTGCTTCAACTTGACTCAAGTGCAGAGATGGATTAAGACGTAATGAGACCCAAGGTAGTAGATCCCCGTGTGGGTCTTTTGGTAAGCTGTAGTGGAGAGAGGTCAAAGAAGGTGGCAGGTGGACCCCGTGACACCCACTAGGCCCAAGCACCTGCCTAGGATGATCCTGTTTTGCTCAATTGAACCTAATATCAAGCAGTGGCTTTGCAACACTGTATATTTTTCTATAGGAAAAGGTATATGTATGACTTGAATTGAGCGCTCAACTTTAATTGACTCAAATTATCTATTGATCGTCTGAGTTGAATGTCGCACCTTATGTATTATTCCTCCATTCTCAGGGTGAGCAGCTCTTTCCATGGTTCAGTGGAGCATAATCAGCCATTTCCGTAGCTTTGAACTGTAATATTACTATGACACTGTTTTTCTAACAGGACCATTATAGATTCTTTTGTGCCATTTTTCCTTACCATGCAGTCCATAAGTGACCTTGTCCTTTTCCTTCAAGCTTTAGCGATCATCGCACCACACAGCGTTTCTGTATGAGCACTCATCTGTGCAAATCATTGTCCTTTTAATCTTTATTTCCTGCACAGACCGCAGCAGTATATTGTGATGTTTCACCTCATAAGTATCACATATGCATCTCAATGCTTCGTTACCTTAAAGCTCAAGTGCGGCCACAAATCACATCTAGATGCATTTGTCGTTAATAAAAAGGAAAGAGAAACTAGTTTCAACATTTCAGCCCATTACAAAATCAATGCCTGCCATGGTCCTTTGTTATTGTCCTCACATCTGTTTTACAGGTCCACAAGGAATCCCATCTAGCAGAGAGCATTAATCATCGGCCATAATCTTAACCTATTAATGAACTTTGCACTCCATGCTTTTTTCTCTTTTGACAATATATACAGTATGCACCTTAACCTATTTTGGTTCCTGGACGTAGAAACTACGTCCAGGAACCATGCACGCTACCACGCGCACTCCCGGCCATGGATTCGGTAGCCACGGAATCAATGTATCGGGCTATGGTGCCCGATCACTGATTCCTCTCCCCCGCTGAAAAAGCGACAGCTTCTCTCGGAAGCTGTGCTTTTTCTGGCTGTTCCCTCCCCGATGCGTCACTCTAAGCGTGTGTTATGCTTAGAGTGACGTCATGTAAAGAAACTCATGGCCGCCATCTTGTGGCCAAAAAGTAATACTACAACTGAATGTAAAAAAAAAAAAAAAATTAACACACATTTACATTATAAATCTATTGTTTACCTCCCACCCTCCCAAAACTACCCAAATAAAATGTTTACTATAAAAAAAAAAAAAACATTACAATAAAAAAAAAACATGTAAATATTTACCTAAGGGTCTAAACTTTTTAAATATCAATGTAAAGATGAAATATTTCTGTATATTTTTTTATTTTAAACTTGTTAATAGTGATAGATGCAAAATGGAAAAAATGCACCTTTATTTCCAAATAAAATATTGTCGCCATACATTGTGATAGGGACATAATATTAACGGTGTAATAACCGGGAAATATGGGCAAATACAATACGTGAGTTTTAATTATGGAGGCATGTATTATTTTAAAACTATAATGGCTGAAAACTGAGAAATAATAAATTTTTCCATTTTTTTCTTATTCTTCCTGTTAAAATGCATTTACAGTAAAGTGGCTCTTAGCAAAATGTACCCCCCAAAGAAAGCCTAATTGGTGGCGGAAAAAACAAGATATAGATCAGTTCATTGTGATAAGTAGTGATAAAGTTATAGGCTAATGAATGGGAGGTGAACATTTCTCACGTGAAAACGACGGAACCTGAATGGGTTAAAGAGGGATTGTCGGCCATAAAATCAAATTCCATTCACCCACTGCTCAATGTGTATTATGCAGTCTATAACCTGACCCTGCATTGCAAGCATTCCAATATAATCACAAATGTTTCTGCTGTAAAAAATCTTATCTCAGTCAGCCTGGCTCTATTTGGTACGTTGCCAAGGAGAAGGAAGCATGTTATATCACCCCCCCCCCCACATTCTAGCTCCTCAGTGATTGGCTGAAGCCAGTTCAGTTCAGTGTGACAGGCTGAGCAGGGAGAAGCTGCTGAAATACAATATGTGCTGTGTTCACATGTGTTTACAAAGCAAGCTAGATATTTCTAGGAGGAAAAAAAGAGTAAGGGAGAAATTTACATCAGGATGGCTTCAGTCAGATGAAAGATGGAAAATGCCTGAAAAAAGTTTCCTCTTTATTTAGTATATAGAATTCACTGAAATCAAAATGTTGACAGTACAATACATATGTTATGTAAAGAATACCAGTATTTATCTACTTATGTGTTGTGTTTCCCCTGTGATAGTATGGCTGGCCCTGCTGCTTTAAAGAGACTCTGTAACAAATTTTTCAGCCTTAGTTCTTCTATCCTATAAGTTCCTATGCCTGTTCTAATCTGCTCTGGCTTACTGCAGTCTTTCCTAACTGCACTGTCTCTGTAATAAATCAATGTATCTTTCCTCTGTCCTGTTTGTCGGGCTAAAGCTTGATTGTGTGGAATGTGCAGGGCTGCTTGTGATTGGTAGAAGCGATACACACCCTCTGCAGGCCCCCTGCATACTCTGAATGACTCACACATTATGCTTAGCTGAGCCTATTAGAAGCTGGTTAGTTTGTTTGTAAACACTGCCTAAAACTGTTAATTACAAGCCAGGATTGCAGCAGAGAGTGGCAGAAACAGCACAGAGGGGCACAGGAGAAAATAATGAATAGAATGGTATGCTTTTTATTGTAAGAATATTAGAGTACAGATTCTCTTTAAGTGATTAAAAGGAACAAATACTGCATGAAAGAGCACATTAGCTAGATGTGACTAGTCAATAAAAAAGGCAAAAATACAAAAAAAATATAAAAAAAAAAAAGAGTTTTACTTCTCCATAACCAGCTAGAATAGACCTTCTTTTCTGTTGCTAACAGTGGCGCAAGCTCTCCAGATGGCCACGAATATTCAGCAAACTCAGTGGGCACCCTTCAACTGCTTGCCTGAAGGCAATGTCAGGATGTATTTGTCAAGAGTTTCAGCAGATGCCACAATATGCTCTCCCTCTGAAGGAATTCAATATGGCTAATTAAAGACCTCTGTCTCAGTAGACAGAGTTGGAGGCAGGTGTCACCAGCCCTAAACGCAGCGTCATACATCTTCCTTAGATTTCAGAGACATCAAGAACTATAATAAAAGTCCCATTCTTGGAACAAATGTTTTTCTAGTTCCACGTAAGCATTGAGCAGCAGGGCTTGTTGCTGTCTGAGCATAAGCTCCTTAATTAGCTGGTGTCAAATAAATCACTTTTAAAATTCCTGGTAAGGATGAAACTTCTTGCATGACTGGCTGTGCTATGAACTTCTCAGGCAGATTCAGATTGTTCCGGTCCCCTTGCAGTCCAAACAGTGGAGATGATGAAATCCAAGCATTATCAGCTGCCACTCTCATAGGACCTTAAAACTGACTCTCTGTACTCCTTTCCTTTTGGTCAAGTGATTACAATTTTTAGCTTCAGAAACCTTGCGTTACCCCAAAAGGGAACATTTGAGCTTTTGGAGGTTATTAGATGGAATTTTTAGATCTGCATCTGGAGATGGACTTTAATTGCTCCATAGAAATGACCATTAA
Source organism: Hyperolius riggenbachi (assembly GCF_040937935.1). Classification (NCBI taxonomy): domain Eukaryota; kingdom Metazoa; phylum Chordata; class Amphibia; order Anura; family Hyperoliidae; genus Hyperolius; species Hyperolius riggenbachi. The sequence continues at coordinate 181,910,534 of NC_090649.1, read as the reverse complement.
AAGGCTGCCTTAAGGCGGCCACACACCATACAATAAAATGATCCAGTTTTATGGCAATTCGATAAAAAGGATTGATTGTCCCTCCCAAAAAAAATCGAAAGGAGTTTTCCATTTGAGTGAGAAATTTGTTCAGATTTTCCTTTTTTTTTTAAAATAAATTGATCATGAGTGGTGAATTTTTCTGATCAATTTATATGAAAATTTAATGGTATAGGGTGGATTGACAATTACTTGATGTACAGCCCCAATCAATTATATTTTTGTGATAATTGGGAAAAAAATTGAATCTGTATGTGTTGTACATTGGTCAGATTTTTGCAATGTTACAATCAGTCATAAAAACTGATGGCAATTCTTAAATTGAAAAGATGTTTAAAAATTTGTATGGTGTGTGGCCACCTTTATCCATATGCATTAGATGCGAAAGTGCTAGCGTAATCGCAAATGCTAAGCGTTCTTAGAAGTGATTTTTCTAAGCGATTCTAGGCATGTGTCTAGTGATTTTCTAGTTATGACTAGTGACTTTTGGAGCTTTTTGGTGGTGCAATTTTTTATTTTTTGTACAGTAGAGCTGGAAGTGTACAGCTTTTGCAAAAATAATGTTTGGAAAATAACTCAGCTATAGCGTTTTTTAGAGAGATTTTTCCACCTTCCTATACTTAACATTGAGGCTGAATTGCCTCAGAAATGCTTCAGGATCCGCATTTGCGTTTGGGAAAAAAAAAAAAATCACATCCCTCTGATGTGATCCATCCCATACAAACACATTAGCCAAGCGCTTTTCAAAGCACTAGTGTTTCTAAAAGCACCCAGAAGCACTCTTGGTGTGCACCAGCCCTTACATGCACTTTAGATGTGCTTTTATGCAAATTGTAACTAATACTTTATAAGCTTTCAGGCGCAGTTTAGCAGCAGCATGAACTTGGAAAGCATGTGTATGTGCAGAAGTGTGTTGGACACTTAGGGCTCATTCACACTGCAGGCGTTTTTGGCTTTTTTTCGCCCGTGTGCGTTTTTTAAAAACGCACCCCGACCGCCAGGGACAATGAATGTCTATGAGAAGGTTCATATCAACGCAGGTCGTGCGCTGTGCGGCTATCAAAGATAGGCGTGTACCATGTTCTGGGCGATTCCGTCTCAATGGAAGGTATAGGAAAAACGAGAAACGCTCACAAAATCTCTTTGTGCAGCGATTGCGTTCGCGTATTTAAGAATAAATGCATTGTATTTATTCTTTTCCGGGTCAAATAGTTCACTTCCTGACTTGCGTCAGGGAGTGAATTAAAAAAACAACTGGGAAAAACGCTTAGAAAACCACAAAAACGAATCACCCACTCAAGCGCCGGGAATCAGCAAAAAAATATGCGTCAAAATCCGCCCAACGCTAACGTCCACGCAAAAGACCCTTCCCCCAGCCCCCCAAAAAAGGAAAGGAGCGAGTGCGGCATACTAAGCGCGCCATGGTGGATAATGCCAGGTATAGTTGCCCCAGTATAGGTAGCATAGTGGCCCCCAGTATAGTTGCCCCAGTATATGTAATAAAATTGCCCTCAGTAGTTAGTATAGTTGCCCCCAGTATAAGAAGTTTACTGCCCCCAGTATAGGTAGTATAGTTGCCCCAGTATATTTAATAAAATTGCCCCCAGTAGTTAGTATAGTTGCCCCCAGTATAAGTAGTATAGTTGCCCCAGTATAGGTAGTACAGTTGCCCTCAGTATAGGAAGCTAGTATAGGTAGTATAGTTGTCCGTAGTATATTTGCCACAGTATAGGTAGTATAGTTACCCCAGTATAGATAATATAGTTGCCCCCAGCATATGTAGTATAGTTGCCCCCAGCATATGTAGTATAGTTGCCCCCAGTGTAGGTAGTATAGTTGCCCCAGTATAGCTTGTATAGTTGCCCCCCAGTATAGGTAGTATAGTTGCCCCCAGTATAGGTAGTATGGTTGCCCCCAGTATCGATAGTATGGTTGCCCCCAGTAAAGATAGCATGGTTGCCCTAGTATAGCTAGTATAGTTTGCCCCCAGTATAGGTAGCATAGTTGGCCCCAGTATGGGAAGCAGTGCAAGGAGGGGCAACGGGGACAGTGGCAGGAAGGGGGGGCAAGCACCCCCACACACACATACACACCTGGGTCCCCTCCTTCCGCACTTTCCACCTCTAGCTATGCGGTGGGTGGGAAATGACTCACCTGACTTCCACGGTCCATGCGCTGGAGTGCTGCATCACCATCATGTGCCACATGTCTCCGCCTTCAATGTTGCTCACTGTGCTTCTGCTAATCAGGAAGCACAGTGAGCGACACTGAAGGCAGAGGCCTGTGGCATATGATGGTGACGCAGCACTCCAGCGCCTGGAACGCAGGAGTGAGGCGAGTTATTCTCTGCCAGCCTGTCGCACCTGACGCATATCTGGAAGGGGAGAGCGCAGAAGGAGAGGACCCAGGTAAGGGGGGGTCTTCCCCCCTCCCCCTCCCCGCCGCCGCTCCTTCTAGCGATGCTTCCGCCTCCTGCTCATGGCCTCTGTGGGAGGCCTTTGTGACACCCCCTCCCTGTCACCTGGTGCACCTCACCCCCTGGCATTCAACGAACGGAACGCCCCTGAGTATGGTTCGGTTACATGTATAGGCTATAGGCACACTGTATACCGGTGGTTCTGGATGTGTGTATGGCCTTTATCGACCTTAACAGAAGTTCCATCTCTTCTTGAATTCCAATCCATCCAATACTAAACATAAAGGCTTTTATAAGTGTTCTACTTTAAAGTGATCCAAGCACCATGAACCATTCCTAAGCTAACAGCCTAAGTGCCAGTGTCATTGCCTGAATAAACTTCTTATGCCAGTCCTGCATGGTATCATTGCTTCCAAACAGAGCTGAGACAAGGTCCTCCAGCACCCAAGGCTGAGACACCAAAGTGTGCCCCTCCATCCCTCCCACACTGATTGCTATTAGACTAAGTGGTGCCCAGGGCCCCAAACCTCCCCTAACACCTTAAAGAGAAACTCCAACCTAGAATTGAACTTTGCGCAGAAAAAGTGGGATCAGCGCATCACCAGGCCGCCTCCGAATGGCCTCAGCTCAGAGATGCGCTGAGCCCCCCCAGAGACTACAAACGCACCTTGAACCCAAACAGAGGCTCTGCATATACACCAAAGAAAAACTAACAAGTGGGAGCAGCTGACCAGAATTAACCACTTGAGGACCTAGGGCTTTCTACCCCTTAAGGACCGGCCACTTTTTTTCCATTCAGACCACTGCAGCTTTCACGGTTTATTGCTCGCTCATACAACCTACCACCTAAATGAATTTTGGCTCCTTTTCTTGTCACTAATAAAGCTTTCTTTTGGTGCTATTTGATTGCTCCTGCGATTTTTACTTATTATATTCATCAAAAAAGACATGAATTTTGGCAAAAAAACGATTTTTTTAACTTTCTGTGCTGACATTTTTCAAATAAAGTAAAATTTCTGTATACATGCAGCGCGAAAAATGTGGACAAACATGTTTTGGATTAAAAAAAAACCCATTCAGTGTATATTTATTGCTTTGGGTAAAAGTTATAGCGTTTACAAACTATGGTGCAAAAAGTGAATTTTCCCATTTTCAAGCATCTCTGACTTTTCTGACCACCTGTCATGTTTCATGAGGGGCTAGAATTCCAGGATAGTATAAATACCCCCCAAATGACCCCATTTTGGAAAGAAGACATCCCAAAGTATTCACTGAGAGGCATAATGGGAGAAATACCTCTGTAAATGGACAATTGTGTGTAAAAAAATCAAAAGATTGCCATTTACAGAGGTATTTCTCCCACCCAGCATGGGTATGTGTAAAAATACACCCCAAAACACATTATACTACTTCTCCCGAGTACGGCGATACCACGTGTGGCACTTTTTTGCACCCTAACTGCACTAAGGGGCCCAAAGTCCAATGAGTACCTTTAGGATTTCACAGGTCATTTTTGTTTCAAGACTACTCCTCACGGTTTAGGGCCCCTAAAATGCCAGGGCAGTATAGGAACCCCACTAATGACCCCATTTTAGAAAGAAGACACCCCAAGGTATTCTGTTAGGAGTATGGTGAGTTCATAGAAGTTTTTATTTTTTTGTCACAAGTTAGCGGAAATTGATTTTAATAGTTTTTTTTCACAAAGTGTCATTTTCCGCTAACTTGTGACAAAAAATAAAATCTTCTATGAACTCACCATACTCCGTACGGAATACCTTTGGGTGTCTTCTTTCTAGAATGGGGTCTAGACCGTGAGGAGTAGTCTTGAAACCAAATGTCGCAAAATGACCTGTGAAATCCTAAAGGTACTCATTGGACTTTGGGCCCCTTAGCGTACTTAGGGTGTAAAAAAGTGCCACACATGTGGTACCGCCGTACTCAGGAGAAGTAGTATAATGCGTTTTGGAGTGTATTTTTACACATACCCATGCTAAGTGGGAGAAATATCTCTGTAAATGACAATTGTTTGATTTTTTTACACACAATTGTCCATTTACATAGAAATGTCTCCCACCCAGCATGGGTATGTGTAAAAATACACCCCAAAACACATTATACTACTTTTCCTGAGTACGGCGGTACCACATGTGTGACACTTTTTTGCAGCCTAGGTGCGCTAAGGGGCCCAACGCCCTATTCACAGGTCATTTTGAGGCATTTGTTTTCTAGACTACTCCTCGCGGTTTAGGGCCCCTAAAATGCCAGGGCAGTATAGGAACCCCACAAGTGACCCCATTTTAGAAAGAAGACACCCCAAGGTATTCCGTTAGGTGTATGGCGAGTTCATAGAAGATTTTATTTTATGTCACAAGTTAGTGAAAAATGACACTTTGTGAAAAAAACCCAATAAAAATCAATTTCCGCTAACTTTTGACAAAAAATAAAATCTTCTATGAACTCGTCATACACCTAACGGAATACCTTGGGGTGTCTTTTTTTCTAAAATGGGGTCACTTGTGGGGTTCCTATACCGCCCTGGCATTTTACGGGCCCAAAACCGTGAGTAGTCTGGAAACCAAATGTCTCAAAATGACTGTTCAGGGGTATAAGCATCTGCAAATTTTGATGACAGGTGGTCTATGAGGGGGCGAATTTTGTGGAACCGGTCATAAGCAGGGTGGCCTTTTAGATGACAGGTTGTATTGGGCCTGATCTGATGGATAGGAGTGCTAGGGGGGTGACAGGAGGTGATTGATGGGTGTCTCAGGGGGTGGTTAGAGGGGAAAATAGATGCAATCAATGCACTGGGGAGGTGATCAGAAGGGGGTCTGAGGGGGATCTGAGGGTGTGGCCGAGTGATCAGGAGCCCACACGGGGCAAATTAGGGCCTGATCTGATGGGTAGGTGTGCTAGGGGGTGACAGGAGGTGATTGATGGGTGTCTCAAGGTGTGATTAGAGGGGGGAATAGATGCAAGCAATGCACTGGTGAGGTGATCAGGGCTGGGGTCTGAGGGCATTCTGAGGGTGTGGGCGGGTGATTGAGTGCCCTAGGGGCAGATAGGGGTCTAATCTGATAGGTAGCAGTGAAAGGGGGTGATTGATGGGTAATTAGTGGGTGTTTAGGGTAGAGAACAGATGTAAACACTGCACTTGGGAGGTGATCGGACGTCGGATCTGCGGGCGATCTATTGGTGTGGGTGGGTGATCAGATTGCCCACAAGGGGCAGGTTAGGGGCTGATTGATGGGTGGCAGTGACAGCGGGTGATTGATGGGTGGCAGTGACAGGGGGTGATTGATGGGTGGCAGTGACAGGGGGTGATTGATGGGTGATTGATAGGTGATTGACAGGTAATCAGTGGGTTATTACAGGGGAGAACAGATGTAAATATTGCACTGGCGAATTGATAAGGGGGGGTCTGAGGGCAATCTGAGCGTGTAGGCGGGTGATTGGGTGCCCGCAAGGGGCAGATTAGGGTCTGATCTGATGGGTAACAGTGACAGGTGGTGATAGAGGGTGATTGATGGGTAATTAGTGGGTGTTTAGAGGAGAGAATAGATGGAAACACTGCGCTTGGGTGGTGATCTGATGTCGGATCTGCGGGCGATCTATTGGTGTGGGTGGGTGATCAGTTTGCCCGCAAGGGGCAGGTTAGGGGCTGATTGATGGGTGGCAGTGACAGGGGGTGATTGATGGGTGGCAGTGACAGGGGGTGATTGATGGGTGATAGGTGATTGGCAGGTGATTGACAGGTGATCAGTGGGTTATTACAGGGAAGGACAGATGTAATTAATGCACTGGCGAATTGATAAGGGGGGGGGGGGTCTGAGGGCAATCTGAGCGTGTGGGCGGGTGATTGGGTGCCCGCAAGGGGCAGATTAGGGTCTGATCTGATAGGTAACAGTGACAGGTGGTGATAGGGGGTGATTGATGGGTGATTGATGGGTAATTAGTGGGTGTTTAGAGAAGATAACAGATGTAAACAATACATTTGGGAGGTAATCTGACGGCGGGTTTGCGGGCGATCTAATGGTGTGGGTGGGTGATCAGATTGCCCGCAAGGGGCAGGTTAGGGGCTGATTGATGGGTGGCAGTGACAGGGGGTGACAGGGGGTGATTGATGGGTGATAGGTGATTGGCAGGTGATTGACAGGTGATCAGTGGGTTATTACAGGGAAGAACAGATGTAATTAATGCACTGGTGAATTGATAAGGGGGGGGTCAGAGGGCAATCTGAGCGTGTGGGCGGGTGATTGGGTGCCCGCAAGGGGCAGATTAGGGTCTGATCTGATAGGTAAAAGTGACAGGTGGTGATAGGGGGTGATTGATGGGTAATTAGTGGGTGTTTAGAGGAGAGAATAGATGTAAACAATGGATTTGGGAGGTGATCTGATGTTGGATCTGCGGGCGATCTATTGGTGTGGGGGGGTGATCAGATTGCCCGCAAGGGGCAGGTTAGGGGCTGATTGATGGGTGGCAGTGACAGGGGGTGATTGGCGGGTGATTGACAGGTGATTGACAGGTGATTGACAGGTGATTGACAGGTGATTGACAGGTGATCAGGGGGGATAGATGCATACAGTACATGGGGGTGGGGGGTCTGAGGGGGGGTCTGGGGAGAATCTGAGGGGTGGGGGGTGATCAGGAGGGAGCAGGGGGCAGGGGGGGGGATAAAAAAAAAATTGCGTTGACAGATAGTGACAGGGAGTGATTGATGGGTGATTAGGGGGGTGATTGGGTGCAAACAGGGGTCTGGGGGGTGGGCAGGGGGGGGTCTGATGGGTGCTGTGGGCGATCTGGGGCAGGGGGGGGGGGGGGGAAATCAGTGTGCTTGGTGCAGACTAGGGTCCGCTTGGTGCGGACACTGGGACCACCAGGGCAGGAGGCAGCCTGTACAATACACTTTGTAAACATTACAAAGTGTATTATACACTTTGTATGCGGCGATCGTCGGGTTAACATCCCGCCGGCGCTTCCGTATGGCCGGCGGGATGTTGCGGCGGGTGAGCGGCGCCAGGCGGAGGCAGAGGATCGCGTCACGGATGACGCGATCGCTCCGCCCATGCCCCTACAAGGACCGCCGCCATTTGTCTATACGGCGGTCCTTGCGGCGTCCACTTCCCGGCCGCCTCTGTGCGTTAGGCGGTCGGGAAGTGGTTAAATCAAACATAGCAAAGAAATGAACAGCGCTACTTAAAAACAGATGAATGCTTACCTGCAAAAAAGTGCAGACTCCACTCATGGGATACAAATACACAATGAGCACACATACAGCCTGTCTACCACTTGGAGGATGTTAGTTTCCACTAACAAGCTTGCATGCAATTTGTTAGGTACTTGTCCCTCCCACTGTCGAAGAAGTCTTTCCTCCATGGGAGGGGACCTACACCAAAGAAAAACTAACAAGTGGGAGCAGCTGACCAGAATTAAATCAAACATAGCAAAGAAATGAACAGCGCTACTTAAAAACAGATGAATGCTTACCTGCAAAAAAGTGCAGACCCCACTCATGGGATACAAATACACAATGAGCACACATACAACCTGTCTACCACTTGGAGGATGTTAGTTTCCACTAACAAGCTTGTATGCAATTTGTTAGGTACTTGTCCCTCCCACTGTCGAAGAAGTCTTTCCTCCATGGGAGGGGACCTAACACTAACTAAATCCTACCTATGCATATGCATAGCCTGGGCGCGCTACCAGTAAAATTAAGAATTGCGCAGAAAAAGTGGGATCAGCGCATCACCAGGCCGCCTCCAAATGGCCTCAGCTCAGGTTCAAGGTGCGTTTGTAGTCTCTGGGGGGGCTTAGCGCATCTCTGAGCTGAGCCCATTCGGAGGCGGCCTGGTGATGCGCTGATCCCACTTTTTCTGCGCAATTCTTAATTTTACTGGTAGCGCGCCCAGGCTATGCATATGCATAGGTAGGATTTAGTTAGTGTTAGGTCCCCTCACATGGAGGAAAGACTTCTTCGACAGTGGGAGGGACAAGTACCTAACAAATTGCATTGCAAGCTGTTAGTGGAAACGAACATCCTCCAAGTGGTAGACAGGTTGTATGTGTGCTCATTGTGTATTTGTATCCCATGAGTGGGGTCTGCACTTTTTTGCAGGTAAGCATTCATCTGTTTTTAAGTAGCGCTGTTCATTTCTTTGCTATGTTTGATTTAATTCTGGTCAGCTGCTCCCACTTGTTAGTTTTTCTTTGGTGTATATGCAGAGCCTCTGTTTGGGTTCAAGGTGCGTTTGTAGTCATTGGGGGGGCTCAGCGCATCTCTGAGCTAAGGCCATTCGGAGGCGGCCTGGTGATGCGCTGATCCCACTTTTTCTGCGCAATTCTTAATTTTACTGGTAGCGCGCCCAGGCTATGCATATGCATAGGTAGGATTTAGTTAGTGTTAGGTCCCCTCCCATGTAGGAAAGACTTCTTCGACAGTGGGAGGGACAAGTACCTAACAAATTGCATGCAAGCTTGTTAGTGGAAACTAACATCCTCCAAGTGGTAGACAGGTTGTATGTGTGCTCATTGTGTATTTGTATCCCATGAGTGGGGTCTGCACTTTTTTGCAGGTAAGCATTCATCTGTTTTTAAGTAGCGCTGTTCATTTCTTTGCTAGAATTGAACTTTATCCCAATCAGTAGCTGATACCCCCTTTTACATGAGAAATATAATGCTTTTCACAAACAGACCATCAGGGGGCGCTGTATGACTGATTTTGTGCTGAAACCCCTCCCACAAGAAGCTCTGAGTACCGCGGTACTCTGGGCAAACTGCCACAATGTAACAATGTTCACAGACAGGAATTAGCTGTTTACAGCTGTCTCTAACAGCCAAAACAGCTAGGAGCAGCTACATAACCGGCCCACAGTAAAAAGGTCACCATGTAATAAATGTCAGAATGTAAATCGGGGAGAGGAAAGATTTTACAATGAGCAAACACTGACTAAATCATTTATACATAATTATGGTAAAAAATGAAGCACTTTTTTACTACATTATTTTCACTGGAGTTCCTCTTTAAAGAGAAACTCCAACCAAGAATTGAACTTTATCCCAATCAGTAGCTGATACCCCCTTTTACATGAGAAATAGAATGATTTTCACAAACAGACCATCAGGGGGCGCTGTGTGACTAATTTTGTGCTGAAACCCCTCCCACAAGAGGCTCTGAATACCGCGGTACTCTGGGCAAACTGCCACAATGTAACAAGGCTCACAAACAGGAAATGGCTGTTTAAAGCTCTCTGTAACAGCCAGAGCAGCTAGAAAGGGCTACATAACTTGCCCACAGTAACAATGTCACCATGTAATACATGTCAGAATGTGAATCTGGGAGAGCAAAGATTTTACAATGAGCAAACACTGACTAAATAATTTATACATAATTATTGTAAAAATGAAGCACTTTTTTTTATTAAATTATTTTCACTGGAGTTCCTCTTTAAAGAGGAACTCCAGTGAAAATAATGTAATGAAAAAAGTGCGTCATTTTTAAAATAATTATGTATAAATGATTTAGTCAGTGTTTGCCCGTTGTAAAATCTTTTAAATCCCTGATTTACATTCTGACATTTTTACTGCTGGCAGGTGATGTAGCTGCTGCATGCTTTTTTGGCAGTTGGAAACAGCTGTAAACAGCCATTTCCCACAATGCAACAAGGTTCACAGACAGGAAACGGCCAGGAGTATTACGGCCCTCAGAGTTTCTTGTGGGAGGGGTTTTACTACAATATCAGTCATACAGCGCCCCCTGATGGTCTGTTTGTGAAAAGGAATAGATTTCTCATTTAAAGCGTACCCAAACCAAACATTTTTTTTAATTCAAAATATTTATTTGCACCACTCTGACACATACAAAGATAAATAAACACTCCTTCAAACCTATGATCATTTCAGTGCATGTTTTTCACCCTTCTCTTTTCATAACTAGGGTTATACTGGGGGCAGCCATTAGCAATTCCTCCATTGCCGGACACCATCTACTCCACCAGTTTGCCGGATTTTGTCCCGGCAATTTGAAAGGAAAGGAGGGATTCCGCCAATAAATGTAAAATATTTTATATTTGTCATCATGCAGCTGAAAAGGCTGCTATTTATTATTATAATTAAGACAATAGATTTTATTTCTGAAATCTTGTATTTTTAATTTGGGTCCACTTTAAAAGGGGTTATCAGCTACTGATTAGGATAAAGTTCAATTCTTGGACGGAGTTTCTCTTTAATCTCTTTAATACCCTTTTCTTATTTCTCTCTGCTTCAAACACAATAGAGGAATGACAGGCAGCTGAGTGAGTTGTGTGCCCCCTCCTACACTGCGCCCTGAAGCTGAAGCCTCTCTTGCCTCTGCCTCGGCCGTACCCTGCTTGCAAATCAGTGTCAGCAAAGTTTGGACTTGTGTCGGGACAGGTAGTGATGCTATTCTGGAAAATAGAGAGTTTAGCCATCCCCTGCTGGAGATCATTTTGCCAGCATGTCTGTGTGACGTAGGCCAAGATGCAGAAGTTTATAGTTAAAGGTTTTCAGTTTTTTTGTGGCAGATTGTAAGAAAATGTTTTGACTGATCATAAAACAAAAAATGTATTAATACAATACTGAATCAATGAAATTCATTTGTGGACTGTTATTTGTACATTTTTCTTTAGTCTCCATGTTTAGGATTCTCAGATTATTCATTGGGGTAAAGGGAACCTAAAGCGAGGCTTCCATATATATTTCCTTTTAAAGGGAGTCTAAAGTAATCTACCAAGGAAAAAAAAAAAAAAGATACTCACCTAAGGAGAAGGAATGCTCTGGGTCCTATAGAGCCTTCCCGTTCCTCTCACAGCCCGCTAATTCCAACCCTGGCTCCCCTGTTCAAATCCCCTGTAGGGGGAGGCTTCTGAAGCCTTCGGAAGCCTGAGTGCTTCCAAAGATGGGCAGCTGCGTACTGCGAGTGCACGGGAATGTGTGCAGTATGTGCAGTACGGAGCTGCCCGTCTTCAGAAGCACTTGGGCTTCTTTTTATTTTAGATTCGCTTCAGACTCATTGCAATACCAGTTGCCTGGCTATCCTACTGATCTCTTTGGCTGCAATAGTGTTTGAATCATACACCTGAAACTAGCATGCAGCTAATCCAGTCAGACTTCACTACAGGGCCAGTTCAAGGGGCCCTGAGGCCCTGGGGCAAACTATAACATTGAACCCTCGCATGCACTGCCAACATCCCCCCCCCCCCCCCCCGGGCCAATACTGTTCTGCTCCCCAGGGCCCTGCTGAAAGGATATTAAAGAGACTCCGTAACAAAAATTGCATCCTGTTTTATATCATCCTACAAGTTCCAAAAGCTATTCTAATGTGTTCTAGCTAACTGCAACACTTTCTACTATGACAGTCTCTGTAATAAATCAATGTATCTTTACCCTGTCAGACTTGTCGGCCTGTTTATGGAAGGCTGCCAAGTTCTTCAGTGTTGTGGTTCTGCTATGAACTCCCCCTTCCAGGCCCCTCTCTGCACACTGCCTGTGTATTATTTAGATTAGGGCAGCTTCTCTCTTCTCTTTTACAAGCTGGATAAATCTTCCTCTGAGCTGGCTGGGCTTTCACATACTAAGGAGTTACAGACAAGGGCAAAGCTGTTTGCAGGAAGAAAAGAGCAGCCTGAAACTTCAGTGCATGAGAGCAGAAGGGGGAAAGAAACACACAAATGATCTCTTGAGATTCAAAAGGAAGGGTGTATACAGCCTGCTTGTGTATGGATGTATTTTCTATGTGTGGACATACTGTACATCAACCTACTTCCTGTTTTGGTGGCCATTTTGTTTGTTTATAAACAAACTTTTTAAAATTGTTTTTAACCACTTTTAATGCGGCGAGGAGCGGCGAAATTGTGACAGAGGGTAATAGGAGATGTCCCCTAACGCATTGGTATGTTTACTTTTGTGCGATTTTAACAATACAGATTCTCTTTAACTGCCACAATTACCTTTTAGTGCCGGCGGGTGAGCGGGTGGGCAGCGGCTGCACGCTGTCTCCCTCCTTCTCTATGACCAGGCGCATCATGAGTAAACACACGCCGGGTCATAGAGTGGAACGGAGACAGCGTGTCACCGAGTGCAGCCGCTGCCCACCCGCTCACATGCCGGCGCTAAAAGGTAATTGTGGCTGCTAATATCCTTGCAGCAGGGCCCCGGGGAGCGGGGGAGCAAAGACAGTATAGCAGGGTCGGCTCTGCTGGGGCCCCAGCAAAGGTCGGGGCCCCGGGGCAAATGCCCCTTTTGCCTCTATGGTAGCGCCGGCCCTGTTCACCCCCAAGGGTTTTTACCCTAACGGACCAGAGCAATTTTCACCTTTCAGCGCTCCTCCCTTTCATTCACCAATAACTTTTTCACTACTTATCACAGCAAATTGATCAATACCTTGTTTTTATTGCCACTAAATAGGCTTTTTGGAGGCGATATTTATTTTCAGTAATACCTTTTCTTTTTATGCATTTTAAAGGGAAAAACAAGGAAAAAAATGAAAAAATACACGATTTCTCCATTTTCATCCCCTATAGTTTTAAAATAAACACTGCTAATGTGCATAAAACACACACATTTTATCTGCCTATTTGTCCTGGTTATTACAATATATAAATTATGTCCCTAGTGCAAAGTATGGTGACAATATATTATTTGGAAATAAAGGTGTATTTTTCCTATGTTGTGTTTTTGTTTTCTCATTGCATACTACCAATGAATTCAAGCCCTTATTTGCAAATATAACAGTAGTTCACCCTCATAGCATACATATTTTAAAAGCTGAGTCCCTAAGGTAACTATTTATGCATTCGGTTTTCAATTCTGTCACTTTTGGTGTTTTTTACAAGTGTTTTATTTTGGTACAGAGTATATGGAAATAACAGTTTTATTGCTTCTCATTCAGTTTGCCAAAAAATCTAAATCAAATGACATATGCATAATCTCTCAAACACCCCAAATTATCTTCTCTTGCTTGTCACGGTTAAAATGATACCCTATACACATCATCAGATAGTGTTTTGGCCACATAATACACTGTTAATCATGAGCAGCACAATGTATTTTTCAAGGCCATTTTTTGCACCAGAAACAATACAGTCATACTTTCCCAGCAAAACCCCTGGTGTCTCAGAACATTGGATATAGGTCATAAATTATACCATTCTGAAAACTAGAGAACCAGACCTACCCAAATATACATATTTTGTAACATTTGCACTTTTGCGGTTTTGATGAAATTGCACCGTAACTTAAAAAATGTTTTTTTTTTACAGTTTTCTTTACTTTGGCATGAAAAAACAATTCAAATGACATATGCATAATCTCTCAAACACCCCAAATTCTCTTCTCTTGCTTGTCACGGTTAAAATGATACCCTATACACATCATCAGATAATGTTTTGGCCATATAATACACTGTTAATCATGAGCAGCGCCAATGTATTTTTCAAGGCCATTTTTTGCACCAGAAACAATACAGTCATACTTTCCTAGCAAAACCTCTGGTGTCTCAGAACATTGGATATAGGTCATAAATTATACCATTCTGAAAACTAGAGAACCAGACCTATCCAAATATACATATTGAGTAACATTTGCACTTTTGCGGTTTTGATGAAATTGCACCGTAACTTTGAAAATGTTTTTTTTTTACAGTTTTCTTTACTTTGGCATGAAAAAACAATTCAAATGACATATGCATAATCTCTCAAACACCCCAAATTCTCTTCTCTTGCTTGTCACGGTTAAAATGATACCCTATACACATCATCAGATAGTGTTTTGGCCACATAATACACTGTTAATCATGAGCAGCGCCAATGTATTTTTCAAGGCCATTTTTTGCACCAGAAACAATACAGTCATACTTTCCTAGCAAAACCCCTGGTGTCTCAGAACATTGGATATAGGTCATAAATTATACCATTCTGAAAACTAGAGAACCAGACCTACCCAAATATACATATTTTGTAACATTTGCACTTTTGCGGTTTTGATGAAATTGCACCGTAACTTTGAAAATGTTTTTTTTTTTACAGTTTTCTTTACTTTGGCATGAAAAAACAATTCAAATGACATATGCATAATCTCTCAAACACCCCAAATTCTCTTCTCTTGCTTGTCACGGTTAAAATGATACCCTATGCACATCATCAGATAGTGTTTTGGCCACATAATACACTGTTAATCATGAGCAGCGCCAATGTATTTTTTAAGGCCCTTTTTTTACCAAATGCAACAATGTAATTCTTTCTTCTCAAAGCCCCAGGAGTGTAAGACCATTCAATAAAAGACACAAATGTTACCATTCTGAAAACTAGAGACTCAGGCCTACTCAGTTGCAAATAGAATAATTTAGGTGAGGCCTAAATCACTATCCATAACATGAATGACAGATACATTGGATATGCAAGGATACAGAGGCGCCAGTAGGATAAAACAAGATAAAAGGTTTAAAACGGTTTAGGTGGCGGTGGTGGACTGTCCACACACAAACAGACAAAAAATCGCTATTGATTGTAGAAAATTTTTTTACAATTTATTCACATACTCCTACATAAAAGTGCAACGCGTTTCACGGGCAAACATCCCGCTTCATCAGGCAATAAACGAACGGAGTATCTCACTGCAAAATGACAGAGATGTAAAGCATGTCAGGGAGCTGTATACAGACGTAGAAACTGTCAAAGAAAAACATCTCTTTTCTTGTTGGTGCAAAGTATGTCAACTATTATAATAGTATCTGTGGGGTAGTGGAAAGAATGAGGGGGGAAAATACTATATGTGGGGGAATGTGAGCAGGGAGGGCAGGGTGGTGGGTTGTGACCAGGGGATGGAAAGTACTGGCAGGGATAGGTAAATATAGCTGAATTGAGAACAAGCTATTGAGGATGTGTGTCCTGTGATATAATGAACTATGTGGAATGGGGATGGTGTAGCTTACAAGGCAATTTTCAACAACAAAACTAGCAAAGGTAAATACCCAGAGTGTCTGAAAAGGAGCTGTCTATGATTGAGGAAAAAGACAAAACTGACAAAAAAGACAGGCATGAAAACAATGATGATGATCAAACTTACCAGCTCTGAGTATATTGATAGCTTGGCACCTCTGTGCTATAGTAACTGTGTGTGGGGTTTAAATAGGGAGGCTAATTGTCTAATGAGTTGATTTGGATCAGGAGCGAGGGAGGGAGGGAGGGAGGGAGGGAGGGAGGGGCGTGTGTGATGGACTGAGGCTGTCACTAGCCGGGGTATATTATCGCCCCCTGGTGGTGCAGAAGTAAAATTCATTATGCACAAGTTATTATGTAGAATGTATACATATACAATTTAAAAAACAAAATAAAAACTAATTGCATACCTAAATACATACATATGTACATACATGTACCTTATTACACAAATAGGCAAAAATATTTCGTATACAAATATAGAAATCCATTATGTGCATGTATAGAAATAGAACAAGGCCTAAATTACAGTGCATGTCATTCCCAATCGCAGCAGTTGTCGACTGCTGGAATGGTCCCAATTGACCATGATAAAACTGGAAAGTAAGATTAAATCTCTCCTTATAGATATCCAGTACCATATAAATTATAACATTGAAATAAATATAAAAAAAAAAAAAAAAATTATATAAAAACTAAACATTAAGAGAGAGCGGACAATTAAAAAGAGAAAAGGAATTGCTGCTATTCTGGTGATTTAGTAAATTTTTTCAAGTACTTCATTTAGACCCCCTGGAGATAGGGTCTTAAGTATTTGAATCCAGAACATCTCCCGTTTCTTGAGAGAGTCAAAGGAGTCGAAGCGGTTGTGTGAAATAGATTCGATAAACGTGATACGGAAAAGTGTGGGGTCGCTGTTGTGGTGGGTGAAAAAGTGACGCGAAACGCTGTGCAGGGGATATTTGTTTATTATGTTTCTTTTCTGTTGTCCTGTTCTGCTTCTTGCTTGTTGGGTGGTTCTGCCCACATACTGCAGCCTGCATGGGCATGAGATGACATAGATGAGGTATTTGGTTTCACATGTGATGGTTTCTTTGATATGGTATTCTATTTTGGTGACCTGCGAACTGAAGGACTGAGTGTTTACGACAAATTGGCAGGCTAAGCATTGTTTGTGTTTACAAGGGAAGCTGCCTGGTGTGTTAGTGCTAGAAGTGTTTTTTAGGGCTACAGGTAACTGGCGTAGTCTGCTTGGGGCCAGTATACTGCTGAGATTGGGGGCGCGTCTGTATGTAATAGTGGGTCTGGGTGGGATGATAGATTGTAGATGGGGGTCTTGGAGGAGGATTTCCCATCTGTTGGTGAGGATATTACGGATCGACTGATGTTGGGCACTAAACCTGGTGATGAATCTGGGCATGTCTGTGAACTGTGTGTTGGCTTTGGGTTGTAGTGGGTTATTCATTGTTGCTTTGTGGTGTGCATCATATAGTAATTTCTTGGGATATTTACGATCGGTGAATTTTTTAGTGAGAATTTTGGACTGGGTATTGTATTGTTGTATGTCCGTGCAGTTACGGTAGATCCTCTTATATTGGCTATATGGAGTATTCTTTGTCCATGGCCGGTGGTGGAAACTGTTATAATGTATATAATTGTTGGCGTCTACGGGTTTAAAGAAGGTTTTGGTTTTGATATATGGTGGATCTGTGTAAAGAGTAAGGTCAAGGTATTCTATAGAAGCTGGGTCTGAGTGGGAAGTGAATTGTAGGCCGGCCGTATTGGTGTTCAGGTAATTGAGAAAAGACGGGATTAGATTGGGAGGACCTCTCCAAATGAATATTAGGTCATCTATATACCGTTTATAAAAAATGATGTTATTGTGGAATGGGTTATTGCTGTACAATTTTGTTTGTTCGAAAAATCCCATTGCTAGATTAGCGTAGGAAGGGGAGAACGAACTTCCCATAGATACGCCGCTGACCTGATGGTATGTTTGGTCTTGAAAAGTGAAAACATTGTTCTGAAGATTAAATTCAGTGCACTGCATGAGGAAGGTTTGTTGGGTGCGCGGCATGGATGTGTTGGATTGGAGGTAATATTGTAAAGCTGTGAGACCATAAGCATGTGGTATGTTTGTGTATAGGGATGTGACATCGCAGGTGAGCCAGATGTAGTCTTCCTGCCACGGGATGGAGTGAATGAAATTGATGAGGTGTTGGGAGTCCTTGATAAATGACGGCAGGGACTGTACATGCGGCTGAAGGTGTGTGTCGATGAACCGGGATAGGTTACTAGTGGCGGAGTCAATTCCAGATATGACAGGTCTACCTGGTGGTTTATGGATGTCTTTATGGATTTTGGGAAGGTAATAGAAAAACGGGGTTTTCGGGTGGTGATTAATGATAAAAAAATTTTCATTTTTGGTGATGATATTGTTCAAAAAAGCTTCTCCGATAAATTGTTTCAAGGTATTGTTAATTTCTGGGGTGGGGTCAGAGGGTAGTGGTTTGTAATGTTTGGGGTTATTGAGTAATCGTAGAGATTCTTCAAGGTAATCTGTTTTGTTAAGGATGACGATCCCGCCCCCCTTATCTGCTGGTTTGATAATGATGTTTGGGCTATTTTTCAAAGTTTTGAGGGCTGTCCTTTCGACTTTAGTGAGGTTGGATGTAGGAATGGTGTCCGGGATATTTAATTCCTGTAAGTCTTTTAGAACCAGGGAGTAGAAAGTGTCGACATAATTGCCCTTGGAGGCTGTTGGATAGAAAACTGAGCGGCCTTTAAGTTTGGTGTTGATATATTTTTCGGTTTCTAATTCAGCTGTGGATAATGAGACTATGGGCAGTGTGTCGTTATTGGTAATGATAAGCTGGGTTGTGTCTGTCTGTGGGGGGGCACTGTGTTTTTTCATGGCAAAATGCCTTTTCAGAGTCAGTTTACGGATGTAGGTGTTGAGATCGGTGAATAGTTCAAACAAATCAGATTGATTGGTAGGGCAAAAAGAGAGACCTTTTTCCAGTAGAGAAGTTTCATATTTGGTGAGACGGTGATGGGACAAGTTAAATATGCTCTTCTTGGGTTCTACGATCGGCGGGGGAATTATAGTAGATGGGTGGTGCATTATCTTTTGTTTCTTTTTTCTTTGGCCTCGACACCCTCGTTTTCTGTGTCTGGTAGCGGACGTTTCATTTTGTTTGTGGGTTTCAAGAATGACTGGGCTGAGATGGGACTGGGTAATTGTTTGGAGAGGGTGTTTTGTGATAACGAGGCTGGTAGATCTAAAAAAGAAGGTGATAGGGATTGGTCTTGTGGTTCCGTGTTGGTGTTGTGTTGGGAACCACTAGGTTTGGTGGACTTGTTGCTGTTAGTATGTGTTGGATCTGAGTGTGAACTGGAGGGGGAAGGTGATGTATGTAGATCGCTCGCAGTGGGTGAGTTGGGATTTGAGTTATATGTACTGATTTGAGAAATTCGGATGTCGGTATCTGTTGAGATATTGAGGATTGTTTGGGAAGGATTGTCATCTTTTGGAGTGGTAGCTATGGAAGATGTTTTCACTATAAGGGTGTCGGGAGGATTCGATTTGGTGAAATTGAAAGAGGATGGGCTGAGGAAGGTATAAATTCTGCTCTGGTCGGCTGCAGCATGTGGGTTTTTTATCGCTGTTCTAGACTGGGCCAAATTTGAAGGGATGTTACAGGCTGGTCGGGATTTCGTGCGAGGTGGTCGTGGCGCTTTGGAGTCGTTTTTTGTGAGGTCGGGTTTGTTATAGTTGAAACTACTGGGAGGTGGTGCCAGTTGATTAAAATTGATGGTCTTGTGAACAATAGGTGTGGGCTTGGAGGTGTGGGCGGGTGGTGGTGGCTGGGTGATCGGGGGGTGGACCGGGTATATGGGTGGTGGCGGAAATGGTGGGTATTGGTGTGGTGTGGGTTTTGGAAGGGAGAGACTCATAAGTGGTGGTGGAGGGTGGAGTGGATGCTGGTTAGGTGCTAGCGGTGTGGGTAGAATTGGAGTGGGTCGTGGTTTGCGTTCTCTTTCCCTATGTTCAGCATAGGCTAATCTATCACGGTTCAGTTTTTTGATTTTGGTTTCAGTGATATCCTGCTCGAATCTTTTGACTCTGGTTGTTAAATTGGACAAAAGGGGTCGGTATTGAGGGTTTGTGGTATGTTCGGCTAAGAGATTTTTGTACTCTATGATTGTGGGTTGTAGTTCAACCACCAGGGATTTTCTCTTTTTAATTATTCTTTCCATAATACCTTGTGTACAGGCCTCCAAATATTCATAAAACTCTATTGTGAAAGGTATATCTTTAGGAAAGGCAGAAAGAATTTTTATCCTTATCCCATCTGGGGAGATCTTTTCACTGATGTAGGTTTCCTGCATGGTAATGTCAGCTATATTAAAAAATTCGTCTTTCAGAGCTGATTCCAGTTTCTGAAAGGTGGGTTTTAAATCCATGCTGTCAGTATTGGCAGCCGTTGATGATGGGGTGGTGGTGTCTACTGGGGCTTGTAGAGAACGTTTGAACTGTGCCAGGAGATTCTTCCTGTGGATGGTGTGTTCCTCAAATGGATCCATGTTGTGTATGCTGTAGTGGGCTGCAATCAGGTCTGGGTTGCCGATTCGTCGAGCGAGAAGGCCAAGCACGCTTGTAAAAGATGAGAAAAGGGAGACCGAGAGCCCAATATAGTGTAGTATGTTGTATAAATAGAGAAAAATGTTAAAAGTAAGTATTATACTTACAAACCTGGGTTGCTCTAAGGCAACCACTGTATACGCAGGTGGGGAGATTAAGCCTGACCCCACTCAGGACTAAGATGTCGCTCTCTGTAGATAGGAAAAGAGGGTATATCACCCTTCCACCAAGGGTGGACAACTTAATATGCAAGGATACAGAGGCGCCAGTAGGATAAAACAAGATAAAAGGTTTAAAACGGTTTAGGTGGCGGTGGTGGACCGTCCACACACAAACAGACAAAAAATCGCTGTTGATTGTAGAAAAAAAATTCACAATTTATTCACATACTCCTACATAAAAGTGCAACGCGTTTCACGGGCAAACATCCCGCTTCATCAGGCAATAAACGAACGGAGTATCTCACTGCAAAATGACAGAGATGTAAAGCATGTCAGGGAGCTGTATACAGATGTAGAAACTGTCAAAGAAAAACATCTCTTTTCTTGTTGGTGCAAAGTATGTCAACTATTATAATAGTATCTGTGGGGTAGTGGAAAGAATGAGGGGGGGAAAATACTATATGTGGGGGAATGTGAGCAGGGAGGGCAGGGTGGTGGGTTGTGACCAGGGGATGGAAAGTACTGGCAGGGATAGGTAAATATAGCTGAATTGAGAACAAGCTATTGGGGATGTGTGTCCTGTGATATAATGAACTATGTGGAATGGGGATGGTGTAGCTTACAAGGCAATTTTCAACAACAAAACTAGCAAAGGTAAATACCCAGAGTGTCTGAAAAGGAGCTGTCTATGATTGAGGAAAAAGACAAAACTGACAAAAAAGACAGGCATGAAAACAATGATGATGATCAAACTTACCAGCTCTGAGTATATTGATAGCTTGGCACCTCTGTGCTATAGTAACTGTGTGTGGGGTTTAAATAGGGAGGCTAATTGTCTAATGAGTTGATTTGGATCAGGAGCGAGGGAGGGAGGGAGGGAGGGGCGTGTGTGATGGACTGAGGCTGTCACTAGCCGGGGTATATTATCGCCCCCTGGTGGTGCAGAAGTAAAATTTATTATGCACAAGTTATTATGTAGAATGTATACATATACAATTTAAAAAACAAAATAAAAACAAATTGCATACCTAAATACATACATATGTACATACATGTACCTTATTACACAAATAGGCAAAAATATTTCGTATAAAAATATAGAAATCCATTATGTGCATGTATAGAAATAGAACAAGGCCTAAATTACAGTGCATGCCATTCCCAATCGCAGCAGTTGTCGACTGCTGGAATGGTCCCAATTGACCATGATAAAACTGGAAAGTAAGATTAAATCTCTCCTTATAGATATCCAGTACCATATAAATTATAACATTGTAATAAATATAAAAAAAAAAAAAAAATATATATATAAAAACTAAACATTAAGAGAGAGCGGACAATTAAAAAGAGAAAAGGAATTGCTGCTATTCTGGTGAGTTAGTAAATTTTTTCAAGTACTTCATTTAGACCCCCTGGAGATAGGGTCTTAAGTATTTGAATCCAGAACATCTCCCGTTTCTTGAGAGAGTCAAAGGAGTCGAAGCGGTTGTGTGAAATAGATTCGATAAACGTGATACGGAAAAGTGTGGGGTCGCTGTTGTGGTGGGTGAAAAAGTGACGCGAAACGCTGTGCAGGGGATATTTGTTTATTATGTTTCTTTTGTGTTGTCCTGTTCTGCTTCTTGCTTGTTGGGTGGTTCTGCCCACATACTGCAGCCTGCATGGGCATGAGATGACATAGATGAGGTATTTGGTTTCACATGTGATGGTTTCTTTGATATGGTATTCTATTTTGGTGACCTGCGAACTGAAGGACTGAGTGTTTACGACAAATTGGCAGGCTAAGCATTTTTTGTGTTTACAAGGGAAGCTGCCTGGTGTGTTAGTGCTAGAAGTGTTTTTTAGGGCTACAGGTAACTGGCGTAGTCTGCTTGGGGCCAGTATACTGCTGAGATTGGGGGCGCGTCTGTATGTAATAGTGGGTCTGGGTGGGATGATGGATTGTAGATGGGGGTCTTGGAGGAGGATTTCCCATCTGTTGGTGAGGATATTACGGATCGACTGATGTTGGGCACTAAACCTGGTGATGAATCTGGGCATGTCTGTGAACTGTGTGTTGGCTTTGGGTTGTAGTGGGTTATTCATTGTTGCTTTGTGGTGTGCATCATATAGTAATTTCTTGGGATATTTACGATCGGTGAATTTTTTAGTGAGAATTTTGGACTGGGTATTGTATTGTTGTATGTCCGTGCAGTTACGGTAGATCCTCTTATATTGGCTGTATGGAGTATTCTTTGTCCATGGCCGGTGGTGGAAACTGTTATAATGTATATAATTGTTGGCGTCTACGGGTTTAAAGAAGGTTTTGGTTTTGATATATGGTGGATCTGTGTAAAGAGTAAGGTCAAGGTATTCTATAGAAGCTGGGTCTGAGTGGGAAGTGAATTGTAGGCCGGCCGTATTGGTGTTCAGGTAATTGAGAAAAGACGGGATTAGATTGGGAGGACCTCTCCAAATGAATATTAGGTCATCTATATACCGTTTATAAAAAATGATGTTATTGTGGAATGGGTTATTGCTGTACAATTTTGCTTGTTCGAAAAATCCCATTGCTAGATTAGCTAGATTAGCGTAGGAAGGGGAGAACGAACTTCCCATAGATACGCCGCTGACCTGATGGTATGTTTGGTCTTGAAAAGTGAAAACATTGTTCTGAAGAATAAATTCAGTGCACTGCATTTAAACCTTTTATCTTGTTTTATCCTACTGGCGCCTCTGTATCCTTGCATATTAAGTTGTCCACCCTTGGTGGAAGGGTGATATACCCTCTTTTCCTATCTACAGAGAGCGACATCTTAGTCCTGAGTGGGGTCAGGCTTAATCTCCCCACCTGCGTATACAGTGGTTGCCTTAGAGCAACCCAGGTTTGTAAGTATAATACTTACTTTTAACATTTTTCTCTATTTATACAACATACTACACTATATTGGGCTCTCGGTCTCCCTTTTCTCATCTTTTACAAGCGTGCTTGGCCTTCTCGCTCGACGAATCGGCAACCCAGACCTGATTGCAGCCCACTACAGCATACACAACATGGATCCATTTGAGGAACACACCATCCACAGGAAGAATCTCCTGGCACAGTTCAAACGTTCTCCACAAGCCCCAGTAGACACCACCACCCCATCATCAACGGCTGCCAATACTGACAGCATGGATTTAAAACCCACCTTTCAGAAACTGGAATCAGCTCTGAAAGACGAATTTTTTAATATAGCTGACATTACCATGCAGGAAACCTACATCAGTGAAAAGATCTCTCCAGATGGGATAAGGATAAAAATTCTTTCTGCCTTTCCTAAAGATATACCTTTCACAATAGAGTTTTATGAATATTTGGAGGCCTGTACACAAGGTATTATGGAAAGAATAATTAAAAAGAGAAAATCCCTGGTGGTTGAACTACAACCCACATTCATAGAGTACAAAAATCTCTTAGCCGAACATACCACAAACCCTCAATACCAACCCCTTTTGTCCAATTTAACAACCAGAGTCAAAAGATTCGAGCAGGATATCACTGAAACCAAAATCAAAAAACTGAACCGTGATAGATTAGCCTATGCTGAACATAGGGAAAGAGAACGCAAACCACGACCCACTCCAATTCTACCCACACCGCTAGCACCTAACCAGCATCCACTCCACCCTCCACCACCACTTATGAGTCTCTCCCTTCCAAAACCCACACCACACCAATACCCACCATTTCCGCCACCACCCATATACCCGGTCCACCCCCCGATCACCCAGCCACCACCACCACCACCCGCCCACACCTCCAAGCCCACACCTATTGTTCACAAGACCATCAATTTTAATCAACTGGCACTACCTCCCAGTAGTTTCAACTATAACAAACCCGACCTCACAAAAAACGACTCCAAAGCGCCACGACCACCTCGCACGAAATCCCGACCAGCCCGTAACATCCCTTCAAATTTGGCCCAGTCTAGAACAGCGATAAAAAACCCACATGCTGCAGCCGACCAGAGCAGAATTTATACCTTCCTCAGCCCATCCTCTTTCAATTTCACCAAATCGAATCCTCCCGACACCCTTATAGTGAAAACATCTTCCATAGCTACCACTCCAAAAGATGACAATCCTTCCCAAACAATCCTCAATATCTCAACAGATACCGACATCCGAATTTCTCAAATCAGTACATATAACTCAAATCCCAACTCACCCACTGCGAGCGATCTACATACATCACCTTCCCCCTCCAGTTCACACTCAGATCCAACACATACTAACAGCAACAAGTCCACCAAACCTAGTGGTTCCCAACACAACACCAACACGGAACCACAAGACCAATCCCTATCACCTTCTTTTTTAGATCTACCAGCCTCGTTATCACAAAACACCCTCTCCAAACAATTACCCAGTCCCATCTCAGCCCAGTCATTCTTGAAACCCACAAACAAAATGAAACGTCCGCTACCAGACACAGAAAACGAGGGTGTCGAGGCCAAAGAAAAAAGAAACAAAAGATAATGCACCACCCCTCTACTATAATTCCCTCGCCGATCGTAGAACCCAAGAAGAGCATATTTAACTTGTCCCATCACCGTCTCACCAAATATGAAACTTCTCTACTGGAAAAAGGTCTCTCTTTTTGCCCTACCAATCAATCTGATTTGTTTGAACTATTCACCGATCTCAACACCTACATCCGTAAACTGACTCTGAAAAGGCATTTTGCCATGAAAAAACACAGTGCCCCCCCACAGACAGACACAACCCAGCTTATCATTACCAATAACGACACACTGCCCATAGTCTCATTATCCACAGCTGAATTAGAAACCGAAAAATATATCAACACCAAACTTAAAGGCCGCTCAGTTTTCTATCCAACAGCCTCCAAGGGCAATTATGTCGACACTTTCTACTCCCTGGTTCTAAAAGACTTACAGGAATTAAATATCCCGGACACCATTCCTACATCCAACCTCACTAAAGTCGAAAGGACAGCCCTCAAAACTTTGAAAAATAGCCCAAACATCATTATCAAACCAGCAGATAAGGGGGGCGGGATCGTCATCCTTAACAAAACAGATTACCTTGAAGAATCTCTACGATTACTCAATAACCCCAAACATTACAAACCACTACCCTCTGACCCCACCCCAGAAATTAACAATACCTTGAAACAATTTATCGGAGAAGCTTTTTTGAACAATATCATCACCAAAAATGAAAATTTTTTTATCATTAATCACCACCCGAAAACCCCGTTTTTCTATTACCTTCCCAAAATCCATAAAGACATCCATAAACCACCAGGTAGACCTATCATATCTGGAATTGACTCCGCCACTAGTAACCTATCCCGGTTCATCGACACACACCTTCAGCCGCATGTACAGTCCCTGCCGTCATTTATCATGGACTCCCAACACCTCATCAATTTCATTCACTCCATCCCGTGGCAGGAAGACTACATCTGGCTCACCTGCGATGTCACATCCCTATACACAAACATACCACATGCTTATGGTCTCACAGCTTTACAATATTACCTCCAATCCAACACATCCATGCCGCGCACCCAACAAACCTTCCTCATGCAGTGCACTGAATTTATTCTTCAGAACAATGTTTTCACTTTTCAAGACCAAACATACCATCAGGTCAGCGGCGTATCTATGGGAAGTTCGTTCTCCCCTTCCTACGCTAATCTAGCAATGGGATTTTTCGAACAAACAAAATTGTACAGCAATAACCCATTCCACAATAACATCATTTTTTATAAACGGTATATAGATGACCTAATATTCATTTGGAGAGGTCCTCCCAATCTAATCCCGTCTTTTCTCAATTACCTGAACACCAATACGGCCGGCCTACAATTCACTTCCCACTCAGACCCAGCTTCTATAGAATACCTTGACCTTACTCTTTACACAGATCCACCATATATCAAAACCAAAACCTTCTTTAAACCCGTAGACGCCAACAATTATATACATTATAACAGTTTCCACCACCGGCCATGGACAAAGAATACTCCATATAGCCAATATAAGAGGATCTACCGTAACTGCACGGACATACAACAATACAATACCCAGTCCAAAATTCTCACTAAAAAATTCACCGATCGTAAATATCCCAAGAAATTACTATATGATGCACACCACAAAGCAACAATGAATAACCCACTACAACCCAAAGCCAACACACAGTTCACAGACATGCCCAGATTCATCACCAGGTTTAGTGCCCAACATCAGTCGATCCGTAATATCCTCACCAACAGATGGGAAATCCTCCTCCAAGACCCCCATCTACAATCCATCATCCCACCCAGACCCACTATTACATACAGACGCGCCCCCAATCTCAGCAGTATACTGGCCCCAAGCAGACTACGCCAGTTACCTGTAGCCCTAAAAAACACTTCTAGCACTAACACACCAGGCAGCTTCCCTTGTAAACACAAAAAATGCTTAGCCTGCCAATTTGTCGTAAACACTCAGTCCTTCAGTTCGCAGGTCACCAAAATAGAATACCATATCAAAGAAACCATCACATGTGAAACCAAATACCTCATCTATGTCATCTCATGCCCATGCAGGCTGCAGTATGTGGGCAGAACCACCCAACAAGCAAGAAGCAGAACAGGACAACACAAAAGAAACATAATAAACAAATATCCCCTGCACAGCGTTTCGCGTCACTTTTTCACCCACCACAACAGCGACCCCACACTTTTCCGTATCACGTTTATCGAATCTATTTCACACAACCGCTTCGACTCCTTTGACTCTCTCAAGAAACGGGAGATGTTCTGGATTCAAATACTTAAGACCCTATCTCCAGGGGGTCTAAATGAAGTACTTGAAAAAATTTACTAACTCACCAGAATAGCAGCAATTCCTTTTCTCTTTTTAATTGTCCGCTCTCTCTTAATGTTTAGTTTTTATATATTTTTTTTTTTTTTTTTTTTTTTTTTTATATTTATTACAATGTTATAATTTATATGGTACTGGATATCTATAAGGAGAGATTTAATCTTACTTTCCAGTTTTATCATGGTCAATTGGGACCATTCCAGCAGTCGACAACTGCTGCGATTGGGAATGGCATGCACTGTAATTTAGGCCTTGTTCTATTTCTATACATGCACATAATGGATTTCTATATTTTTATATGAAATATTTTTGCCTATTTGTGTAATAAGGTACATGTATGTACATATGTATGTATTTAGGTATGCAATTTGTTTTTATTTTGTTTTTTAAATTGTATATGTATACATTCTACATAATAACTTGTGCATAATGAATTTTACTTCTGCACCACCAGGGGGCGATAATATACCCCGGCTAGTGACAGTCTCAGTCCATCACACACGCCCCTCCCTCCCTCCCTCCCTCCCTCCCTCGCTCCTGATCCAAATCAACTCATTAGACAATTAGCCTCCCTATTTAAACCCCACACACAGTTACTATAGCACAGAGGTGCCAAGCTATCAATATACTCAGAGCTGGTAAGTTTGATCATCATCATTGTTTTCATGCCTGTCTTTTTTGTCAGTTTTGTCTTTTTCCTCAATCATAGACAGCTCCTTTTCAGACACTCTGGGTATTTACCTTTGCTAGTTTTGTTGTTGAAAATTGCCTTGTAAGCTACACCATCCCCATTCCACATAGTTCATTATATCACAGGACACACTTCCCCAATAGCTTGTTCTCAATTCAGCTATATTTACCTATCCCTGCCAGTACTTTCCATCCCCTGGTCACAACCCACCACCCTGCCCTCCCTGCTCACATTCCCCCACATATAGTATTTTCCCCCCCTCATTCTTTCCACTACCCCACAGATACTATTATAATAGTTGACATACTTTGCACCAACAAGAAAAGAGATGTTTTTCTTTGACAGTTTCTACGTCTGTATACAGCTCCCTGACATGCTTTACATCTCTGTCATTTTGCAGTGAGATACTCCGTTCGTTTATTGCCTGATGAAGCGGGATGTGTGCCCGTGAAACGCGTTGCACTTTTATGTAGGAGTATGTGAATAAATTGTGAATTTTTTTTCTACAATCAACAGCGATTTTTTTTGTCTGTTTGTGTGTGGACGGTCCACCACCGCCACCTAAACCGTTTTAAACCTTTTATCTTGTTTTATCCTACTGGCGCCTCTGTATCCTTGCATATTAAGTTGTCCACCCTTGGTGGAAGGGTGATATACCCTCTTTTCCTATCTACAGAGAGCGACATCTTAGTCCTGAGTGGGGTCAGGCTTAATCTCCCCACCTGCGTATACAGTGGTTGCCTTAGAGCAACCCAGGTTTGTAAGTATAATACTTACTTTTAACATTTTTCTCTATTTATACAACATACTACACTATATTGGGCTCTCGGTCTCCCTTTTCTCATCAGATACATTGGAACTCACCATTGCAGGTCTAGCAGGATGGAGAAAGGCCAGAGGTCATACGCCAAGGAAAGCCAGTGGTCAGAAGATGGGGGGTGGTCTGCAGAGTAAAGTCCTGTGGCAAACACTCTCGCCTTGCAGCAGCAAGTCCAAATGGGAAAAAACTATTTGCAGGTTGTAGGAGTCTTGGGTTTCCTCTAAGCTTCTGGGTTTCCTCCCACACCCCCAAAAAAGGTGGTAATGTTAACTAGTGGTAATTGTGAGTTCCTTTGAGGGACAGTAAGTGGCAAATAAAAGTAGAGAGGAAAAAGTCCAGTGAAAATTTAGGGTAATGAAGAAAAAAAAATTAAATAAAAAATAAAGTCTAATAGCTGCTGAGGGTATGGTATGCCTCAAAGCAGCCGGCAACGCAGAGTCCCGGCTGTGAGGGGCACTTTGGGCAGTGGTATCTGCTGTCTTTCCGCCTCTTGTGCTTGGTGCACACCCGGCATCGCTTCTGTGGCTTCGCCTTAATTGGGTTCGGGGGGATCAGGGCAGGAAAATGTTTTCCCCTTAGGCGAACTGCTCCATCCAGTTGCATTGGATTGTATTCCTCCATAAGGTTGACGCTTTCATTGATCAGCGATCTCAAAGCTTGTCGCATAAACGGGAGGTAGCTGTCACCGTGGCATTTCTTTTTATAAAGCACAAATGCGTTGTGCACGGCCATCTGCAGGAGGTAAAAAAAACTTTTTTGTACCAGGCCCTCTTTTTTTAAAAAAAAAAGTAGTAGGAGAGCATTTGGTCCGCAAGATCCACCGCACCTATATTTTTTGTGTAGTCGACCAATGCCATTGGCTTCTCGATCCGCTCTCTGGAGGTTGTGACAGGAACCACTTCTTCAGTGTGGATTAAAGTCAGGACCATGACGTCTCTCTTGTCCCTGAATTTTATAGCCAGGAGCTCACCACTTCTGAGACTGTGTGTTTTCCCTTTCGATAATTTTTTATTAACCACCTGTGGTGGGAGGCCTTTGCGGTTTGGCCTCACTGTCCCACAGGCACCAGTCTCTGCAGAATATAAAAATTTGAAAAGGGGAATGCTGGTGTAGAAGTTATCCACGTACAGATGATAGCCTTGGTGGAGGAGTGGGTTGGCTAGTTCCACCACAATTTTCCCACTGGTTGGCATGTATGGTGGGCACCCAGCTGGTTGCAAATGGCTATCTTTGCCCTCATACAGAAAAAAAGAATAGGTGTAGCCAGTGCTGCTCTCACAAAGTTTATAAAATTTTATCCCATACTTGGCAGCCTTACTTGGGATATATTGTTTTATCCCTAATCTGCCATGGAAGGGTAGGAGGGATTCATCCACTGCAACCTCTCTCTCTGGGGTGTACACCTCGCTAAATTTTGTACTGAGGTGGGTGAGTATGGGCCTCAGCTTAAAAAGCTTGTCATGGGCAGGATCACCTTTGGGGACATTGTCCGAATTGTCAGCAAAGTGCAGGCACTTCATAAGAGCCTCATAGCGCTGCCTGCTCATGGAAGCTGGAAACAGGGGTGTTGCGTGCATAAAGTCCTTAGACCAGTACAGTCTTATTTCTGGCTGTTGGAGTATGCCCATGTGTAGTGTTAGGGCCAGAAACACCTTTAGCTCAGGTATGGTGGTGGGCTCCCATTTCTCAGCCAAATACCAGGTGGGCTTCTGGGCAATATACTGCTGCGCAAACAAATTGGTTTGCTCCACAATGTGCTGCAGCAAATCATCACCCACAAAGAGCTGGAAGAAGTCAGCAGGCCCGAAGTTGTCAGTGGGCACTAATATTTCGCTTGCCCCTGTAAAAGGCGGGATGTTGGGTGCTACAAGGTTAGCGGGTGACCAGGTGCCCCGAATTATGTCCTCAGGTACCGGTGGGCGTACCTGCCTTTGCCTGGCTCCCCTTCGGCCTCTGCTGCTAGCTGCAGCAGTGCTACCCACTGAGCCCCCTGCGGTGGCATCTGAAGGGCCCTGGACAGTGGTTCCCCTCTGGCCTGTGCTGCTAGCTGCAGCTGTGCTACCCACCGAGCCCCCTGCGGTGGATTCTGAAGGGCCCTGAACAGTGGACTCATCATCCCTCCTGAAGCGGCGAGACGGCTGCCCAACGCTCTCTGAACTGTCAGAATCTGACTCAGAGCTGCTGCTCGTTGGGTGCCATTCGCTCCCTGAATCGTCCCCACTGCTGCTGCTCTGCTGGAGGAAGGCGGCTGCCTCCTCAACAGAATACAGTCTCCTCGCCATAGTAAGCAAAGGGGATAGATAGATAGATAGATAGATAGATAGATAGATAGATAGATAGATGGATGGATGGATGGATGGATGGATGGATGGATGGATGGGATGGATGGGATAGACAGACAGACAGACAGATCGATCGATCAACCAAGCGATTGATCAATAACAGAAAGATTTTTTTTTTTGTTTTGTTTTTTTGTTTTTATATGAAGATGAAAAGAAAGAATATAGATAGAAAGTATAGATAGAAATATCAGAGTAAGGGTAAAAGAGGGGTGAAAAAGTACAGAAAAGTACTAAGAAGTACTAAAAAGTACTAAAATAAAACAGAAAACCAGTAAATGGCAAAGGAGGGGGAGGATAAGGGGTTAATAAAAAAGTATGGGGATAAAATTTTATTTAAAAATATAAAAATCCTACCACAATCACAGTCTTTCTCCCTCACAGCTCCTGTCACCTCTGAATGCTGATTGACAGCAGTCTGAGGTGACAGATGAGCTGGGAGGGAGAAAGCAACTTTGTTTACTGACACTACAGGACAGATCATTGTTACTGGCTTGTAACAATGATCTGCCTTGTTACTGGCACTTGATTGGCCCAGGGACCATGCGATTCCCTGGTCCAATCACCAAGCCGCGGGACCCGACGTGCGCGCGCAGCGGGAGCGCGCCCGCTCGCACACAGCAGCAGAGTTACAATGTAACTTATTAAAACGTCCTGTTGCCATTAATAGCGGCGAACATGACGTTTTAATGCGTTCCATTGTCCCTAAATGGTTAAAACACGCAGCTAGCACTTTTCTAGCTGCTTCTTTTGCCAATCACCGCCAATCCACCGCGAAAGAGGGGCCCCAACCCCCGCAGGCCCCTTGCGCAGCCTGGCCAATCACCGCCAAGCTGCGCTATAGGGTGGATCGGGACTCCCCCTGACGTCATGATGTCGATGACGTCATGATGTCGATGACGTCAGTCCGATCGTTGCCATGGCAACGGGGACGCCCTACAGGAAATCCCGTTCAGAACGGGATTTCCTGATGGGTATTAACGCCGGCGGCGATCGGAAGGGTGGGAGGGAGCAAGAGGGGGAAATCATGTAGCTAGCGCTAGGTCAAAAAACCCTCCCACGGCCGTGCGCCGCAAGTGATCAAAACTAGGGAGGTTAAAGGCAGAGGTTCAGCAGGACAGCCAGGCAATGTGCATCATTTAAAAAGGAAATAAATATGGCAGCCTCTATATCCCTTTTGCTTTAGGCTCCCTTTAAGCGCAGTTATAGGAGCATATCATAAAAAAAGAAAAAAGAAAAGGCAGAGAGTTTTAAAACTCCTTATATAGAAAAGTTGTATATGACTACCACAGATACATGTAACATGGCTGCTGATGCTGTATGCAGTGAGCACAGCCTTAAAGTGAATGTCCGGACTAAAAATCGACTCAGCAGCACTGAAAAGGCTTGGTGTTTCTTTAACAGTTTCACAGCATCAGAACTTTGTTTCTCTTATACAAGTCTCATTTTTAGCTGCACAGAAGAAAACTGCCCAGGCTTTTTTCCCCTTAAGCTGTGCAAAGCATGATGGGATTTCTGATGTTGTTGTTCTCTTTCTGCTGCTTTGGTGCAATTTTTTTTTTTGACATTTTGAATTTGACATTTAAAGCCTAGCGCGTGCAGCTGGGAGGGGTAATCAGGACACAGGACAGTTGGAACTGTGTCTCCTGCTCCTTGTCACCTCCTATGAACCAAAAAGATGGCTGCCCCATGACAAAGATGGCAGCCCCCATGAATCACAAACATTTGCCTGTTCTTTTAAAACAGGGTGGGTAAGAGATTATATTACCTATCTATTCTAATTAACATAACTAATGTAACTTGATGACAGTATGTTTGTTTAGGCTGAAGTTCCCCTTTAAGGGTCTGAGCCCACTAATGCAATTGTGTCCGCTTTTCAGTTACACATCAATGTTACAGCTGCTGAAAAGCGGGCACAACTGCGTTAGTGGGCTCAGGCCCTAAGAGTGAAGGCGATGCACTTTGTAACTAATTAGTATGTGCTGTCAGTGCAGTTGGGGCAAGAAGAGTTCTATTGATGGATCACAGGTGCACACATACCTCACAACTTTGAATGAATAAAAAAGATTAATTAGATGCAGACATTCCAGAATGCATAATTTAGGTTAAACAAAGACCCTAAACTTTTGCAATTCACAATATATGACAATGTATGGCATAAGGATGAGCCCCCAGGACCGTTTGCCATCTGTATTTTATCCTAGCTAATATAAAGTTTAATATATGCAGACATGACCCTTACTATAGCTCTGCTTATTTTGTCTTCTCACTGCTGAGAGCAGCAGCATCACAGCATGACAGACTGACAGGAAGCCAGGAAGTTTGTCACAAGAAGGCAGGAAGCTAGATGTACAGGAATATGAAACAGGAAGAAAGACCCACATGACTGCAGGATGAAGAGAAGTCATTCAGAATCATTCCTAACTGAGACTACTGTTCATCAATGTTCCTACAAACTGAACACACACCCTTTAAGCAATCAGTGGAGACAAAGAAAAAAGGGAGTCTGAACTAGGGCTTTAAGTTAGCAAGTAGAATACAAAACATAAATTTGTACAGCACCCAGTGTAGGCGTTTGGCTAATAGTTAACCCACCCACAGCTATTCCCTCCTCTGCACTGTCTGTGTCATAAATTGGAAGAAGCAAAGCAAATGCATTCTTTCACACTTAAAAAACACTAAAGTTAAAATGAGCTTGGTTTTAAAAAACAAAACAAAAACTCCCTGCCATTAGTACAAAAGAGGTACTTTTCTCATCATTATGCTGCAATTTTGCTCCTACTTACTGTGAGTTTCCCATTTTAAACACAAAATGGTCCATTTTCACTAAACATTAGTAAAGTTACAATGTGCAGAGAGCACAGTCGACGTTACTATTACTTATGCTGACTTCAAAGCGTGCATTGTGCAATTAGCACAACCCACTTTACAAGAGTGCCCACTGTAGCAAGACATGCATTAGGCTCTGTTCCTACTTGAGCGGAGAACGGACATTTTTTCATCCATTCTCCGCTCATTGCTAAATTGATAGTGAACAGCTCCTATTTTATAAATAGGAGACATTACCACTTGTCACACAGCAAGAGAACCGCGGAATCGATTGCAGTAACCGGACCGCACTTCTGTGCAGTCTGCTATAATCCCAAGCAGGTGGATGCATTCCCCCATACAACCTACAGGGGGTAACGCACATGGCAAATTCTAGGGTAAATTGCACCCAGGGCAAGGGTATAAAAATTGTGTGTGTGTCCCCCAATCCCTGTGGACTCACGAACGCTTACTCTTTAGGGACAGTCACACAGCCACAGGTCACAAGTAGATCTGCCTACTTAATAGTGACCAGCCGCTCATCCAGTAGGAAGCAGGGACCAGGAAAACACACAGGCGAAGAAAGCCGAGTCCTCCATGGGTGCCTCGAACTGACAGGCTGCTGTACCGCTACAGGACATCAGGTGTCATCACCCGGTGGTGATGTGATGATGACTTGACGTTGGTCACAGGCTGCCTAGGAGGAGTCAAGGAGGGTGATCGCGCTGATAATTTTTCTTCCTCCATTTGGCTGCACTGTGCATCACCAGCTCCGTATCGGTTACGCCCTTCTGCCTGCACCCCCATACTTCTACTTGATGGTCTGCGCCCAGGGCAGTCACCCTGCCCAAGAAACTGATCGGGTAACGCATCTGCCCCAGGCTACAGCCGGACTACGGCGGACCATAGGAGTGGACAATACACTGTCCGCCCCTACTGTTCACATTAAGTCATGCACAAGTAGGAAGGAATGCAGCCTAACCTAGATAGCACTAGGTCATGTAGTACAGAAACTTTGCTGATGTTTAGTGAATAAGGCCCATAATGCCAGACATGCTATTTACAAAAATATGATCAGGCAGTTTACTAGTGCTGCATGACATCTGTTTGCAAGAATAGCTTTCATACATTTTAGGTGGTGAAATCTCTTCATGTCTATAGAGAAGGAGACTGCACTTGGCATTGCGCATAATTCTCTCCTACTCAGGAGGTTGTGCTTCAGTGAACCCTGCATTGCTAATTGCAGTCATCGATAAGGGGACAAGACAATCCGAATCACAAGCCTTTGCTGAAGCAGGAATAATGCTGCATATCACAGCAGCAGACTTGCCAACAAAAAGTTGAGGCCTTTCATGAATAAGCTTACATTTTTATTTTTTGCAAACTTCTGCAGTGTAAGCTAAGTAAGAAAAATGATGAGTACAGTCTGTAAAAAAAAGTGGACTTTGTTAAATATTCAAAATACCTGTATAATTCAACAACCAAGATTGCATTGTGCACAGCAAGTGTCTGCAGTGGAAAACAGGCCTGATAGCCATGCCATGTACAGATACTAAAGTGGAGGCTTGTGAGCAACAAACTAGAGTCCAAGCAAAGTGGAAGCATCTTTGGTTCCACTGCATCAAACCATCTACACCGTTTTATGCCACTACTCAGGGCCGGATTTGTACTTTTTACTGCCCAAGGCCCACTACCTCCAGCCGCCCCATGACAACAGCGGGGTTAAGGTAGCAATTCTCAATGATTGATAGTCCAATTCAATCTTAATAGCGATCGAACAATCATTCAGGACCACAAATGGAAAGAAAGCTGCTATTCAATTTAACAAGATTGACAAAGTTGTTCCATTAATTTTTCCATGAATCTGATCAAATTCCTTTTCCATTAGTGGTTTCGATTGATCATTTTTGATCAATATTGTCTGGAGAATTGTATCGTTAATGGCCACGGATAGGGTTATCGGACATAGGAAAGAAGTTAGAAATTCTGCAGGATCAGGATATTAGGGTATGGAATTTATGAAAAAAAAAGCTGTTTAGGGGAAATTAATAGCTAGGCCTTTTGGCAATTTAGGGTGAGGCTAGTAATTTGAGAATAGGGTTATGGGAAAAGGGATAACATTAAAGAGAATCTGTATTGTTAAAATCGCACAAAAGTAAACATACCAGTGTGTTAGGGGACATCTCCTATTACCCTCTGTCACAATTTCGCCGCTCCTCGCCGCATTAAAAGTGGTTAAAAACAGTTTTAAAAAGTTTGTTTATAAACAAACAAAATGGCCACCAAAACAGGAAGTAGGTTGATGTACAATATGTCCACACATAGAAAATACATCCATACACAAGCAGGCTGTATACACCCTTTTTGAATCTCAAGAGATCATTTGTGTGTTTCTTTCCCCGTCTGCTCTCATGCACTGAAGTTTTAGGCTGTTTCTTCCTGCAGAGTGCAGACAGCTGTGCCTGTATGTAATTCCTCAGTATGTGAAAGCCCAGCCAGCTCAGAGGAGGATTTATCCAGCTTGTAAAAGATAAGAGAGAAGAGAGAAGCTGCCCTTATCTAAATAATACACAGGCAGTGTGCATAGAGGGGGGGAGATGCATCACAGAACCACAACACTGAAGAACTTGGCAGCCTTCCAGACACAGGCTGACAAGTCTGACAAGAGAGAGATAAGTTGATTTATTACAGAGATGGTGATAGTAGAACGTGCTGCAGTAAGCCATAACACATTAGAATAGCTTTTGGAACTTGTAGGATGATAAAAAACAGGATGCAATTTTTGTTACGGAGTCTCTTTAAGTATTAGGTTAGGGTTACTGATTAAAAGATTATAGTGATTAAACTGAGGATGGTCAGCGACACAACTATGTACTCTGTAATGTGCTGAAGAACATGTCAACACTATATAAATACATACTAATAATATGGGAGGAAACTAGACTATGGTAGGATTAGATAGTGAGCTCCTGTAAGAACAGTCATTGACATGACTATGTACTCTGTAATGTGCTGCAGATGTCAATGCTATATAAATACATAATAATGATATGGTAGGACATTAGACCATGACTGTGGTAGGGATTAGATTGTGAGCTCCT
This sequence comes from Hyperolius riggenbachi, assembly GCF_040937935.1. Lineage (NCBI taxonomy): Eukaryota > Metazoa > Chordata > Amphibia > Anura > Hyperoliidae > Hyperolius > Hyperolius riggenbachi. The sequence goes on along the minus strand of NC_090649.1, from coordinate 181,873,695 downwards.
CTGAGGACAGTCAGTCATATGGCTATGTACCCTGTAAGGTGCTGTAGATGTCAGTGCTATATAAATATAATATGGTAGGACATTAGACTATGACTATGGTAGGATTAGAGTGTGAGCTCCTCTGAGGACAGTCAGTGACATGACTATGTACTCTGTAAAGTGCTGAAGAAGATGTCAGTGCTATATAAATACATAATAATAATATGGTAGGAGATTAGACTATGACTATGGTAGGGATTAGATTGTGAGCTCCTCTGAGCACAGTCAGTGATATGGCTATGTACCCTGTAAGGTGCTGTAGAAGATGTCAGTGCTATATAAATATAATATGGTAGGACATTAGACTATGACTATGGTAGGATTAGAGTGTGAGCTCATGTGAGGACAGTCAGTGACATGACTATGCACTCCCTACAGTGCTATAGAGGACAGTGTTCTCTCTCCCTCATCTGTGTCCAGAAGACCAAAAAAGGTAACAAAGAAACTAATGAGGGAATGAAAGGTTAATTGCTGTGGAAGGGAGGGGGGAGAAGAGGAAAGCTGCTTGATTAACTAAACAAGATAGTAGCAGTGACAGGGCTGTCTGCATGAACATAGAACTGAAAGACGTCAGACAGCTGGTCACTCTCTCCACAAAAGTTTAGCAATAGGCAGTGTGCTGCAAGTGAGGAAAATGCCAGTAATCTGCACACACATCTCCCACCGTCTGAGGCTACAAGTAATCTGCACTGCAGTGCACAGTGCAATCACATATCTCTCACTGCCTGTCCCTGACGCTGTCAGCAATGCCTTGCCTGCACCACACGCATAGCTTACTTGTCTGCCTCTTCCTCCTTCCGCTAAAATCTCCCGGTCTGCTGGCTCAGCCCCACCCCTCAGAGTGTGTGAGAGAGAGAGGCAGGGCGCTCTTTTCTATGTGCACTACCACAAAAGATAAACTGGAGGACAGCGCGGCAGCAGACAGCTCAACAGCTGATCGACTGCTGCCAGTGTGCGATACCCGCCCCAGCTCTATTGTCGGCAGGTTTCCGCCCTAGGAACCGGCCTAGGGGGCCTGTGCGGAAATCCGGCCATGCCACTACTATTATTAAACCACAGGTGTTGTGTGTGTATCCCTGCATAAGAAACACTCTCAGTGATCAACATCCCACTAAACGTTAACCAGCTGAGCGGTCTGGACGAGCTCAGCTCGTCCAACACCGCCAGCGGCTGCCGCTCAGGCCCTGCTGGGCCGATTTTAATGAAATAAAAAGCAGCACACGCAGCCGGCACTTTGCCAGCCGCGTGTGCTGCCTGATCACCGCTGCAGCGCGGCGATCCGCCGCGTGCAGCGGCGAAAGAGGGTCCCCCCAGCCGCCCGAGCCCAGCGTAGCCGGAACAAACAGTTCCGGCCAGCGCTAAGGGCTGGATCGGAGGCGGCTGACGTCAGGACGTCGGCTGACGTCCATGACGTCACTCCGCTCGTCGCTATGGCGACGATGTAAGCAAAACAAGGAAGGCCGCTCATTGCGGCCTTCCTTGTTTATTATGGGCGCCGGAGGCGATCGGAAGAACGCCTCCGGAGCGCCCTCTAGTGGGCTTTCATGCAGCCAACTTTCAGTTGGCTGCATGAAATAGTTTTTTTTTTTATTTAAAAAAAACCCTCCCGCAGCCACCCTGGCGATTTAATCAGAACGCCAGGGTGGTTAATCTCATAGCTCCAAGAATGTGGCTAATTGCCACCTTTGTATCCCTATATGGGAACATCACCCAAGTACCTTGGGCAGCTATTAACATGTATAGAAACTGGTATTATGTAGGAAAATGGAGTTGTAAGGTGGGAGAACAATCCCAAAGAAAGAAAGAGAAGGGGTAAAAGCTAGCAAAGACAGAGAAAGGAATCGAATTGGTGAGAGAAAGAAGGAGTCAAGACAAACAAAGCTAATTGAAATCCCCTACATCCAAGAAGAAAAAAAATCTTCTTGAAATCTCCTTGCAGTAGACTTATGCACAAATATTGCTTGCCCTGACCACCACTCTGGATGAATCTATTTCCCCTGAAAGACAACCATCATTGTGGCCCTTATGTTACTTAATTTGATTAGGATAGGACCAATTTTGCTCAGAGACAAACTGTAAACTTTGATCTACAGATTAGGATGTTGTTTTATGCCCCAGCCATTTAGTTTATGTTGGTAAAACTATACACAAAACATGTTAAGGGCTCTGCCTCTTGTCTTGACACATTGGACCCAGTCCTATTCACTCTTTCTCCTAAGAGATTATTTTCATCTTTTGTTTAAAATAACTTTTTAGCACTCTGCAATTGAAAAAGTGCCAAAAATTAGACAAAAAAGTACTGCCAAAATGATTTTGATTATTTTGATTATTTTCTTACTTGCTAGTAGATTAGGGCATTTTATTCAAAAGATATAACATAGCACCTAGGAGAAAACAGAGGAGAAAAGGGTGAATTGGATAGGACCCATTGAGTCAATCAGCACTGGGAAAGGATGTCCTGAATGAACATTACAGATAGATAGGGGCATCTCTAGCTGTTTCCAATTTGCAGCTTTGCAACATGTTCAGGGCCGGTGCTACCATAGAGGCAAAGAAGGCAATTGCCCCAGGGCCCCATAGCTTGTAGGGGCCCCCAGTAGCTACAAGAGGAAACAAATTCAAATCGACCTTATAGTTTTTGAGAAAACTGATTTTAACGTTTCAAAGGAAAAAAAATACACATTTAAAAACCCACCGACTTTAATGGTTAATAGCAAATCCACCTTAAATGCTAGAAACCCTTAATTTGCAGGATATGTTAAGGAGATCATTGGGAATAAGAGAAAAAAACAATTTTTCAAAAAGACCTTATAGTTTTTGAGAAAATCGATTTTAAAGTTTCGAAGGAAAAAAGTATACTTTTAAATGCGGTAAATGTCACTTTTAGTAGCAAACCTAACGGTAGTGTCATTTTACATGCATCAAAAGAAAGAGCAATAAATTTCCTGATGGGGTTTCCAGGGGGCCCATACGCAGCCGCATCGCTTTGGCCAGGGATCGTTACACAGCCGCAATATGGCTGTATGAAGATCCCTGGCATTTTTCCCTATTTTCCCAATTTTTTTTGTATGTTTAGAGTGCAAATATTTTAAAAAAAAATTATGTGGGGTCCCCCCTCCTGAAACTTTTTAACCCCTTGTCCCCCATGCAGGCTGGGATAGCCAGAATGTGGAGCTCCGACTGATTGGGGCTTTACACCCTGACTATACCAGCTGCAAAAAAGGTCCCTTAATGCCGATTTTTGTTCCGGGGTATTGGTTGGGGGCCCCCCCAGGTTTATTTTGCCCTGGGGCCCCATTGTTGCTTAAACCGGCCCTGAACATGTTATAGCTCAATGTAGGATAGTAGACAAAGAAATTGTGTTGTTGTGAACACATCTTTATTGCCAGGTGTATCTTGCACGATAGCCTAATCAACAGTTTGACACCTGTGAGAGCTCAGACTCATGATGGCTCCCACCCCTATGGTTTCTTATCTCCATTCCTTTCTGTTATAGTCTCCTATTTTAGCAAAAAGGAATTCTATTGGTCAGTATACAGACCACTAGGGAACCCTGAGGTAAATTCAAAGATGCTTTTAATTACGTCTCTTGTGTTACAGCAATTGCAGAGAACTGGAAGACCTGGCAAGAAGGATCTTTGACTCTGCGGCCCCCCAGCAGGGGACTAAAGATGCTTTATGATAGCGTCAGTTTGCAAAAGACTCCAGCAGAGGGAGTTTGTATGTTGTCCCCGTGTCTGTGTGGGTTTCCTCTGGGAACTCTGGTTTCTTCCCACATCCCCAAAACATACAGAAACATTAATTGGCTTCCCCCCTAAATTGGCTCTAGACCATACATGAAGAGATGGACTAGTCCAAAACCTGTCCCTTCTGTCAGATTTCTACTACCTACTGTGAGTGACAGCAACATACTGTGTTCTTTTTCTTCCATGCATAACGCCTCTTGTTATGCACCAAAATAACTCAATTTTAGTTTCATCAGTGCAAAGCACGTTATTCCAAAATGAAGCTGGCTTGTGCAAATGTGCTTTAGCATACCTCAAGCGGCTTTGTTTGTGCTGTGGGCGGAGAAAAGGCTTCCTCTGCATCACTCTCACATACAGCATCTCCTTGTGTAAAGTGCGCCAAATTTTTGAACGATGCACAGTGACTCCATCTGCAGCAAGATGATGTTGTAGGTCTTTGGTGCTGGTCTGTGGGTTGACTCTGACTGTTCTCACCATTCATTGCTTCTGTCTATCCGAGATTTTTCTTGGTCTGCCACTTCGAGCCTTAACTTGAACTGAGCCTGTTGTCTTTCATTTCCTCAATATGTTCCTAACTGTGGAAACAGACAGCTGAAATCTCTGAGACAGCTTTCTGTATCCTTCCCCAAACTATGATGGTGAATAATCATTGTCTTCAGCCCATTTGAGAGTTGTTTTGACACCCCCATGTTGCTACTCTTCAGAGAAAATTAAAAGAGGAGAGACACTTACAATTGACCCCCTTAAAGAACAAGCGACACCCATGCTAACCTAGAAATAAAAACCACATATATAAGTAGATAAATACTACCTCTACTTACATAACAGATGTATTGTGCTATCCATGTAATAATTCCTGTGAATTTTACAAAGGAAAAGCAGACAATCCTTTTCTAGGCAGTGGCCATCTTGCCAAGCTAATGTTTGGTGTTGGGCGAACAGTGTTCGCCACTGTTCGGGTTCTGCAGAACATCACCCTGTTCGGGTGATGTTCGAGTTCGACCGAACACCTGATGGTGTTCGGCCAAACCGTTCGGCCATATGGCCGAACTAAGAGCGCATGGCCGAACGTTCGGCTAGCGCTGTGATTGGCCGAACGGGTCACGTGGTTCGGACCCGAACGCGCTCTGATTGGCCGAACGGGTCACGTGGTTCGGGTAAATAAATACCCGATCCACGTCATTTCTCCGCCATTTGTCTGTGGGTTTAGCTTTGGGTAGGCAGGCAGGGTAGTTCTCTCTTCAGCCAGGCTAGCCAGGGTCCCCCCAGTCATTGTGTCGCTGCTGGGAACAGTAGTGCACCGCTCACCCACACTATATAGCATTGTGTTTACTGCCACTCTGTGTACACCGCTCACCCACCACTGTATAGCATTGTGTTTACTGCCACTCTGTGTCTCTGCTGGGAACAGTAGTACACCGCTCACCCGCCACTGTATAGTATTGTGCTCTGTGTCGCTGCTGGGAATAGTAGTACACCGCTCACCCACCACTGTATAGCATTGTGCTCTGTGTCGCTGCTGGGAACAGTAGTACACCGCTCACCCACCACTGTATAGCATTGTGCTCTGTGTCGCTGCTGGGAACAGTAGTACACCGCTCACCCACCACTGTATAGCATTGTGCTCTGTGTCACTGCTGGGAACAGTAGTACACCGCTCACCCACCACTGTATAGCATTGTGCTCTGTGTCGCTGCTGGGAACAGTAGTACACCGCTCACCCACCACTGTATAGCATTGTGCTCTGTGTCGCTGCTGGGAATAGTAGTACACCGCTCACCCACCACTGTACAATCAATTTTCTCAAAAACTATAAGCTCTTTTTCAAATATTTTTTTCCCTCTTGTACCCACTCCCAATGTGCACATACCCTGCAAATTTGGGGTATGTAGCATGTAAGGAAGCTTTACAAAGCACGAAAGTTCGGGTCCCCATTGACTTCCATTATGTTCGGAGTTCGGCGCGAACACCCGAACATCGCGGCCATGTTCGGCGAACGTTCGCGAACCCGAACATCCAGGTGTTCGCCCAACACTACTAATGTTGACATTATATCCTCCCTGACTCTTGTTTCCCCCCTCCCTTCTGTTGCTCATTGTGTATTTATTAGCTGCCCTCCTCCCAGAGTCTTTTTTTTTTATTTACAAATCCAATCACTGAGTCACCTCAGCCTTGCTTGTAAACACAAGTGATCAGCTAGGCAGGGAAATAAATGGAAGAGGAGGAATATATTATAGATAAAAAGAACTCCCAGCATTCAAAAGAACTCCCAGCATTCAACTTTTTGGCACTGTTTGGCACTAGGGCCAGTGCTCCTATAGTATGTAATAACTTCAAACCATAACAGCAGAAAAAAGTTTTGAATGCAGGATTAGCATCTTTATCACTTAATACACTCAGACCAGTTGCTGTTGAAATGTGATTTTTATGGTGATAATACCGCTTTAAAGGAGAACTGTAGTGAGAGGTATATGAGGGCTGCCATATTGATTTTCTTTTAGGCAATACCAGTTGCCCTGCTGAGCTATTTGCCTGCAGCAGTGCGAATCACACCAGAAACATGCATGCAGCTAATCTTGTCAGATCTGACATAATGTCAGAAACACCTGATCTACTGCATGCTTGTTCATGGTCTATGGTTAAAAGTATTAGAGGCAGAGGATCTGCAGGTTAGCCAGGCAACTGGTATTGTTTAAAAGTAAATCAATATGGTAGCCTCCATATACCTCTCACTACAATTCTCCTTTAAATACTTTTTCTCACAATTGGATTCATGTGTATGTAGGTCAGGGGTCGCTGAGCTTACCAAGCCAATATGAGTTTTAATAATTAGTTCTAAAGGTTTTGGAATCAATAAAATGACAACAGTGCCCAAATTTATGCACCTGCCTAACAATTATTGCGCACTTTTTGTAAATCCAATAAACTGTGTGTGTCTTCTATATGATATATTTAACTGACTTTTTATCGTAACAACCAACAATTTATACAAAAAAATCATGACGATTAACAAAGTTGCCCAAACTTTCGCATCCCACTCTAAGTGACAGACTGCTTCCTTGAGCTGAAACTAAACAATAAATCTACTTTTTTACGTTTTTAAACATAACATAAAACTGTGGGATACCTAAAATTCATTTTTAGAAGTATGTGGATAGATACAAATATTTATCTCATTAGTTTTCAGTTTATCTTAAAGGAATACTGTAGGGGGAATGAGTTGAACCTACCCGGGGTTTCTAATGGTCCCCCGCAGACCAATGCTCCGGCCTCGTCTCCGGTTTACTTCTGGAATTTCAGATTTTAAAGTATGAAAACTACTGCGCCTGCGTTGCTGTGTCCTCGCTCCCGCTGATGTCATCAGGAGCATACTGTGCAGGCACAGACCATACTGGGTTTCACTTTAAAGATCAACACAATTCACTGCTAGTGTCTTGCTTAAAGCCCAATTTTAAGCACTGTTTTATATGGATGTTTATATGGATGTTAAACTACAGTAAGTATGCCTTTTATAAAAAGGTTGCAACAAAATTCACTGCCTGCAGCACTTTTCTCCCTTGCCAGGAAGTTTGAAGCCATACCTCTTGATATGTCATCAATAAGCAGGCATACATACTGTAGCTGATACAGCAAATACTCTAACCACATGTATGCCAATGGGACTAGTAGGCTGACTGGGTGTGAGTAGGTAGGTAGTAGTTAATCACTGAGGGAGTATGAACAGGGGCAACAGCTATTTTCCTTCCTTAACGGGGCCATGTTGTTGAGCAATATTTGTGACAAAGCCTGTATTAGGGGTGGTCAATGAGATGCCAATATTTCTGAGCTGATGCAGAGTTATGCAAATGTATACAAATTTCTTCACATGAGCTTGCAAATTTCTTTGCATGAGTATGCAAATTTCTTTGCATGAGCCTGCATGAAAGGGAGTCTGAAGCCTAGTTACAAAAAAAAAAAAATGTAGATACTAGGGATGGGACGAATCCACAATTTCTTCGAATCCGAATCCGGATCCGAATCTAAAAAGGTTCTCGAATATCTCGAACCTTTCGAATCCCGAATCTAACGAATCCTGCACATACGAATTGTGCGATCCGTGGTATAGTTGCCCGCAGTATAGGTAGCGAGGTAAAGGTGCCTTCAGTATAGCTAGCTAGGTATGGGTGCCTTCAATATTGGTAGCTTTCAGTATAGGTAGCAAGGTATATGGGCCTTCAGTATAGGTAGAAAGGTATATGGGCCTTCAGTATAGGTAGCAAGGTATATAGGCCTTCAGTATAGGTAGCAGGGTATATGTGCCTTCAGTATAGGTAGCAGGGTATATGTGCCTTCAGTATAGGTAGCAGGGTATATGGGCCTTCAGTATAGGTAGCAGGGTATATGGGCCTTCAGTATAGGTAGCAGGGTATATGGGCCTTCAGTATAGGTAGCAGGGTATAGGGGCCTTCAGTATAGATAGCAGGGTATATGTGCCTTCAGTATAGGTAGCAGGGTATATAGGCCTTCAGTATAGGTAGCAAGGTATATGTGCCTTCAGTATAGGTAGCAGGGTATATGGGCCTTCAGTATAGGTAGCAGGGTATATGGGCCTTCAGTATAGGTAGCAGGGTATATGGGCCTTCAGTATAGGTAGCAGGGTATATGGGCCTTCAGTATAGGTAGCAGGGTATATAGGCCTTCAGTATAGGTAGCAGGGTATAGGGGCCTTCAGTATAGGTAGCAGGGTATATGGGCCTTCAGTATAGGTAGCAGGGTATATAGAGGCCTTAAGTATAGGTAGGTATGTAGGTAGGTATAGGGGCCTTTAGGTAGGTAAAGGGACCTTCAGTATAGGTAGCAGGGTATAGGGCCTTCAGTATAGGTAACAGGGTATATAGAGGCCTTAAGTATAGGTAGGTATGTAAGTAGGTATAGGGGCCTTTAGGTAGGTAAAGGGACCTTCAGTATAGGTAGCAGGGTATAGGGCCTTAAGTATAGGTAGGTATGTAGGTAGGTAGGTATAGGGGCCTTTAGGTAGGTAGGTATAGGGGCCTTTAGGTAGGTAGGTAGGTACGTATAGGGGGCCTTTAGGTAGGTATAGTGGCCTGTAGGTAGGTAGGTAAGTATAGTGGCCGGTAGGTAGGTAGGTATAGTGTCCTGGGTGTAGGTAGGTAGTTAAAGGGACCTTTAGTATATGTAGCAGGGTATAGGGCCTTAAGTATAGGTAGGTATGTAGGTAGGTAGGTATAGGGGCCTTTAGGTAGGTAGGTATAGGGGCCTTTAGGTAGGTAGGCACGTATAAGGGGCCTTTAAGTAGGTAGGTAGGTATAGAGGCCTGTAGGTAGGTATAGGGGCCTTTAGGTAGGTAGGTAGGTAAGTATAGGGGCCTTTAGGTAGGTAGGTAGGTATAGGGGCCTTTAGGTAGGTAGGTAGGTAGGTAGGTACGTATAGGGGGCCTTTAGGTAGGTATAGTGGCCTGTAGGTAGGTAGGTAGGTATAGTGGCCGGTAGGTAGGTAGGTATAGTGTCCTGTAGGTAGGTAGGTAGTTAAAGGGACCTTCAGTATAGGTAGCAGGGTATAAGGCCTTAAGTATAGGTAGGTATGTAGGTAGGTAGGTATAGGGGCCTTTAGGTAGGTAGGTATAGGGGCCTTTAGGTAGGTAGGCACGTATAGGGGGCCTTTAGGTAGGTAGGTATAGAGGCCTTTAGGTAGGTATAGGGGCCTTTAGGTAGGTAGGTACATATAGGGGGCCTTTAGGTAGGTATAGGGGCCTGTAGGTAGGTAGGTATAGTGGTAGGTAGGTAGTATAGGGGGCCTTTAGGTAGGTATAGGGGCCTGTAGGTAGGTAGGTATAGTGCCCGGTAGGTAGGTAGGTACGTATAGGGGGCCTTTAGGTAGGTATAGTGGCAGGTAGGTAGGTAAAGTGGTAGGTAGGTAGGTGTCGCTCCCCCCCCGTGCCTCCTCCGCTCACCCCCATGGCCTCCTCCGTCCCCCGTGCCTCCTCGCTCACCCCTGCTTAAGTATCAACTCACCTGTCCAGTGGAGCGCAGAGCGGCAGACCTCGTCCTTACTTCTCGGTTCCCTCTAGTGGCCGGACCGGCTTTTACTGATGACGTCATTGTAAAAACCGTCACTAGAGGGAACCAGGAAGTCAGCGAGAGGTCTGCCGCTCTGTCTGCGCTCCACTGGACGGGTGAGTTGATACAAAGTATGCGGGCGGCCGGGCGGAGGAGGCGCGGGGCGGTCGGAGGAGGCGCAGGTCGGAGGAGGACGAGTGCGAGCGGCGGATGCGCGGCGATGCAGCGTCGGGATTCGGCGGATTCGTAAAGTGGAAAATGGCGTCGGGATTCGAATCCACGAATCTCGAATATTTCCCAATATTCGAGGGATTCGTGGATTCGCCGGATTCGTCGTCCCATCTCTAGTAGATACTTATCTAAAGATAGTGAAGGCTCTGGGTCCTATAAAGCCTTCTCGTTCTCCTCCCAGGCTCTGCATTCCCATGCATGCTCCCCATTAGCAGTAGTGTTGGGCGAACATCTAGATGTTCGGGTTCGGGCCGAACAGGCCGAACATGGCCGCGATGTTCGGGTGTTCGACCCGAACTCCGAACATAATGGAAGTCAATGGGGACCCGAACTTTTGTGGTTTGTAAAGCCTCCTTACATGCTACATACCCCAAATTTACAGGGTATGTGCACCTTGGGAGTGGGTACAAGAGGAAAAAAAAATTTAGCAAAAAGAGCTTATAGTTTTTGAGAAAATCGATTTTAAAGTTTCAAAGGGAAAACTGTCTTTTAAATGCGGGAAATGTCTGTTTTCTTTGCACAGGTAACATGCTTTTTGTCGGCATGCAGTCATAAATGTAATACATATAAGAGGTTCCAGGAAAAGGGACCGGTAATGCTAACCCAGCAGCAGCACACGTGATGGAACAGGAGGAGGGTGGCGCAGGAGGAGAAGGCCACGCTTTGAGACACAACAACCCAGGCCTTGCATGAGGACAAGAAGCGTGCGGATAGCATGCTTTGTACCACCATGCAGTCATAAATGTAATAAAGATAAGTGGTTCAATAAACAGGGACCACGCAGCAACGCTAACCCAGCAGCAGCACACGTGATGGAACAGGAGGAGGCGCAGGAGGAGAAGGCCACGCTTTGTGAGACACAACAACCCAGGCCTTGCATGAGGACAAAAAGCGTGCGGATAGCATGCTTTGTACCGCCATGTAGTCATAAATGTAATAAAGATAAGAGGTTCAATAAACAGGGACCACGCGGCAACGCTAACCCAGCAGCAGCAGCAGCAGCAGCACACGTGATGGAACAGGAGGAGGCGCAGGAGGAGAAGGCCATGCTTTGTGAGACACAACAACCCAGGCCTTGCATGAGGACAAAAAGCGTGCGGATAGCATGCTTTGTACCGCCATGTAGTCATAAATGTAATAAAGATAAGAGGTTCCATAAACAGGGACCGGCAACGGTAACCCAGCAGCAGCAGCAGCAGCACACGTGATGGAACAGGAGGAGGCGCAGGAGGAGAAGGCCACGCTTTGTGAGACACAACAACCCAGGCCTTGCATGAGGACAAAAAGCGTGCGGATAGCATGCTTTGTACCGCCATGTAGTCATAAATGTAATAAAGATAAGAGGTTCCATAAACAGGGACCGGCAACGGTAACCCAGCAGCAGCAGCAGCAGCACACGTGATGGAACAGGAGGAGGCGCAGGAGGAGAAGGCCACGCTTTGTGAGACACAACAACCCAGGCCTTGCATGGGGACAAAAAGCGTGCGGATATAGCAGCAATGCTTTTTGCCGCCATGCAGTCATAAATGTAATACAGATGAGAGGTTCAATAAACAGGGACCGGAAACGCTAAACCATCCCAGATGTTCATCGGTCATGTTACTTGGTTGGGGTCCAGGAGTGTTGCGTAGTCGTTTCCAATCCAGGATTGATTCATTTTAATTTGAGTCAGACGGTCTGCATTTTCTGTGGAGAGGCGGATACGCCGATCTGTGATGATGCCTCCGGCAGCACTGAAACAGCGTTCCGACATAACGCTGGCTGCCGGGCAAGCCAGCACTTCTATTGCGTACATTGCCAGTTCGTGCCAGGTGTCTAGCTTCATGCCCGGTTTCAGGTCCAGCGGTGCCAGCCACAAATCCGTCTGTTCCTTTATTCCCCTCCAAATTTCCTCCCCTGTGTGCTGCTTATCCCCAAGGCAGATCAGCTTCAGCAACGCTTGCTGACGCATGCCAACAGCTGTGCTGCACTGCTTCCACGATCCTACTGCTGCTGGTGCTGGGTTAGCATTTCCGGATGAGGTACAGCTTTGAGATGCGTTGGAGGAGAAGGAGTCAGAGAGGTAGGTGCTGCTGTTGTTATCCAGCTGTTTGCGGCGTGGGCAACACCCGCGCCGTAGCAGGTGAGGAATCGCTGCCAGGCTCCACAAGGTTCACCCAGTGCGCGGTAAGGGAGATGTATCGACCCTGGCCGAACGCACTCGTCCAGGTGTCAGTGGTGAGGTGAACCTTGCAGGCAACGGCATTCTTCAAGCTTCGGGTTATTTAGCTGACCACGTGCTCATGCAACTCAGGCACTGCAGAGCGCGCAAAGTGGTAGCGGCTGGGAACCACGTAACGTGGGATGGCCACTGACATCATGCCCTTGAAGCTGTTTGTCTCCACCACTCGATATGGCAGCATTTCGCAGGCCAGAAGCTTGGCTATGCTGGCTGGCTGTTACTGCCACGGCCCGGGGGTCATTTGCTGGCAATTTCCTCTTGTGCTCAAACATCTCAGAGACAGACAACTCAACCGTAGCGCTGCACACCGAAGGGCTGTTGGTTGTTGTGTTTGATGAACACTGGGAGACCTCAAGAGCACTAGTCCGGAAAGTGACAGTGTCAGCATCGTCTGATGTTTGTGAATGTTGTGAACCACGCAATGGCTGGGCTACTGCTGCTGCTGAGGCGGGTCTGGTGGTGAGTCTGGTGAACCCAAGGGAGGCAGTGTTGCTGGTGGTACCCTGTCCTGCCGCGTTTGCCCACAGAGTGGGATGTTTGGATAGAATGTGGCGGCTCATGCTGGTGGTGGAGAGGTTGTTAATACTTTTCCCCCTGCTCAGGCGGGTCTTGCACACCTTGCAAATCGCCATGGTAACATCCTCAGTGCAGTCTTCAAAGAAAGCCCAGACTTTAACTGGCTGAGGACTCGGACCTCGTGCGTGATGTGCTGGTGCTGCTTAACCCACTGCTGGACGCTTGAGAGGTCATCCAAGTAATTATCTGGTCCTGTTCTTTTGGATCTGTGAGGGTTGTTGTCCTGGACAACATGGGCAGTATTGAGTGGGTTTTCTTGGGTGCTCCCCTGTGGCCTGTACGTGAACCGTCAGGGGAAACACCTCTTCCCTTGCCCCTCCCTCTTTCACCGGATTTCTTCCTCATTTCACTTATCCTTAAAGTACACGCTGACTGGCAGCAGTACAGTGGCAGTACAGAAATGCTATACAGTGGTGGGTGAGCGGTGTACCACTATTGTCAGCAGTGACACAGAGCACAATGCTATACAGTGGCGGGTGAGCGGTGTACTACTGTTCCCAGCAGACACAGAGTGGAAGTAAACACAATGCTATATAGTGTGGCTGAGCCGTGTACACAGAGTGGCATTAAACACAATGCTATATAGTCTGCTATATAGTCACCCCGAACAGGGTGATGTTCTGCAGAACCCGAACAGTGGCAAACACTGTTCGCCCAACACTACTGGGAGGGAACGCAGATTTTAGTACCTAAACACACGATACAACATGTTTTCCGGGGTCGGACTCTGAGGCACATACAGATGGTCCCGATCATCATCCTCATCATACAACTCTTCTCCTGAGTCTGACCCACCCACCACCTCTGCCACCCCAACATCCCCAGACACAGACCCCTCATCGTCCTCAATATTAACTTGGGATGCTGGCCTGAGCCAGACCTCCTCCTCCACATCAGGCCCCATCATCTCCTCAATGGCAGCCCTCATTAATCGCTCTGGCGACGGACTGATGGACACAACGTTCTCCTCCGGGGAGGGCTGCTGCTGACCACTGGCTGCTGGGGTGGATGTTATAGCTTGCGTGGGGCGTTGGCTGTTGCTGTTGTTGGGAGTGCTGCTCACAGCGGAGGTCTCTGGGGAACTCATGTTGAGCTCATATAGTGGTTGACGGTGAGTGGAGTATTACTGATCCCAGCAATATACACACTGACTGGCAGAGTACGCAATGCTATATAGTGTGGCTGAGCGGTGTACACAGAGTGGCAGTAAACACAATGCTATATAGTCTGGCTGAGCGAGCGGTGTACTACTGTTCCCAGCAGAATCAGAGTGGCAGTAAACAATGGTATATAGTCTGGCTGAGCGGTGTACACAGAGTGTCAGTAAACAATGGTATATAGTCTGGCTGAGCGAGCGGTGTACTACTGTTCCCAGCAGAATCAGAGTGGCAGTAAACAATGGTATATAGTCTGGCTGAGCGGTGTACACAGAGTGTCAGTAAACAATGGTATATAGTCTGGCTGAGCGGTGTACACACAATGCTATATAGTCTGCTATATAGTGTCAGTAAACAATGGTATATAGTCTGGCTGAGCGAGCGGTGTACTACTGTTCCCAGCAGAATCAGAGTGGCAGTAAACAATGGTATATAGTCTGGCTGAGCGGTGTACACAGAGTGTCAGTAAACAATGGTATATAGTCTGGCTGAGCGAGCGGTGTACTACTGTTCCCAGCAGAATCAGAGTGGCAGTAAACAATGGTATATAGTCTGGCTGAGCGGTGTACACAGAGTGTCAGTAAACAATGGTATATAGTCTGGCTGAGCGGTGTACACACAATGCTATATAGTCTGCTATATAGTGTCAGTAAACAATGGTATATAGTCTGGCTGAGCGAGCGGTGTACTACTGTTCCCAGCAGAATCAGAGTGGCAGTAAACAATGGTATATAGTCTGGCTGAGCGGTGTACACAGAGTTTCAGTAAACAATGGTATATAGTCTGGCTGAGCGGTGTACACAGAGTGTCAGTAAACAATGGTATATAGTCTGGCTGAGCGGTGTACACAGAGTGGCAGTAAACACAATGCTATATAGTCTGGCTGAGCGGTGTACACAGAGTGGCAGTAAACACAATGCTATATACTCTGGCTGAGCGAGCGGTGTACTACTGTTCCCAGCAGACACAGAACAGTAAACAGAATGCTATATAGTGTGGCTGAGCGAGCGGTGTACCACTATTCCCAGCAGACACAGAACAGTAAACAGAATGCTATATAGTGTGGCTGAGCGAGCGGTGTACCACTATTCCCAGCAGACACAGAACAGTAAACAGAATGCTATATAGTGTGGCTGAGCGAGCGGTGTACCACTATTCCCAGCAGACACAGAACAGTGAACAGAATGCTATATAGTGTGGCTGAGCGAGCGGTGTACCACTATTCCCAGCAGACACAGAACAGTGAACAGAATGCTATATAGTGTGGCTGAGCGAGCGGTGTACCACTATTCCCAGCAGACACAGAACAGTGAACAGAATGCTATATAGTGTGGATGAGCGAGCGGTGTACCACTATTCCCAGCAGAGCAGACACAGAACAGTAAACAGAATGCTATATAGTGTGGCTGAGCGAGCGGTGTACCACTATTCCCAGCAGACACAGAACAGTGAACAGAATGCTATATAGTGTGGCTGAGCGAGCGGTGTACCACTATTCCCAGCAGACACAGAACAGTGAACAGAATGCTATATAGTGTGGCTGAGCGAGCGGTGTACCACTATTCCCAGCAGACACAGAACAGTAAACAGAATGCTATATAGTGTGGCTGAGCGAGCGGTGTACCACTATTCCCAGCAGACACAGAACAGTAAACAGAATGCTATATAGTGTGGCTGAGCGAGCGGTGTACCACTATTCCAAGCAGACACAGAACAGTGAACAGAATGCTATATAGTGTGGCTGAGCGAGCGGTGTACCACTATTCCCAGCAGACACAGAGTGGCAGTAAACAGAATGCTATATAGTGTGGCTGAGCGAGGTACACAGAGTGGCAGTAAACAGAATGCTATATAGTGTGGCTGAGCAAGCGGTGTACTACTATTCCCAGCAGACACAGAGTGGCAGTAAACAGAATGCTATATAGTGTGGCTGAGCGAGGTACACAGAGTGGCAGTAAACAGAATGCTATATAGTGTGGCTGAGCAAGCGGTGTACTACTGTTCCCAGCAGTGACACAATGACAGGGGGGACCCTGGCTAGCGTGGCTGGAGCGCGAACTACCCTGCCTGCCTACCCAAAGCTAAACCCACAGACAAATGGCGGAGATATGACGTGGTTCGGGTATTTATTTACCCGAACCACGTGACCGTTCGGCCAATCAGAGCGCGTTCGGGTCCGAACCACGTGACCCGTTCGGCCAATCACAGCGCTAGCCGAACGTTCGGGGAACGTTCGGCCATGCGCTCTTAGTTCGGCCATATGGCCGAACGGTTTGGCCGAGCACCGTCAGGTGTTCGGCCGAACTCGAACATCACCCGAACAGGGTGATGTTCTGCAGAACCCGAACAGTGGCGAACACTGTTCGCCCAACACTAATTAGCAGTCCGCACAACCGTTCGTGGACTGATCTCTTCCAGGCTGGGCACGCTTCGGCAGCAATTGTGGTTCAGTACAGACCTGCCTGTCTTCGGAAGCCCTAGTGTTTCCGAAGACTGCCAAAGTCTCTTACAGTGGGAGATTTAAGTCGTGAAGCCTGTGGGGGGGGGGGCGAGGAGACCGGCAGAAGAACGGGAAGGCTCTATAGGACCCAGAGCCCTCCTTCTCCTTAGGCAAGTATGTGATTTTTGTTTTACATTAGCCTTCAGATTTACTTTAACTCAGAATTATTTGTATCTCATTGACCATTCTTAGGAAATACTGTAGTATTGTGAAGTAAAGGGTTTGTTGACATATCAATCATATAAACCTTCTGGCACCAAAAGCTCCAGTGACCAATAAGTCATCACAAAATTTTGATGCCAATGGCTAATGATCCATTTCAAATGACATCAGGCGCATCTAAAAACTAACATTAAATTTAGCAGCACTGACAATTTTATCTAGAATTTTCCTTTATTTTTCTTCAGTCACAAAAACAGAAAGCAATAAAGGCAGTGAGAAGGTGACCCGTGGCTCTCTTTCCTTACAGTAAATAATAGCTCATGTTACATAGGTCACTGAGTGGCTAATTCCTAGATATATCAGGAAATCCAGTGCAAAGTCTTTAGGTCAAAGTTCACGATCCTTGCAAGCCTGCCACAGAGACTCTACAGGAAATTCCTGATACTGATTCAGTGATACAATGTATGATAAAGCAGCACAACAGGATATGCAACAGGACATAAAATCATAAAATTAAATTATAAATTCTCTAAATCACAAACACATGCAAATGTTTGATAATAATTTCCACAGAACTATCTAATCACTGTACACTTGTTTTAAGGGTTCATGTAGTTATTAACTTGACCCTTATGATTCTGCTGTTTCCTACAAGCTTGACCAAGCAAAGAAATCAGGTAGTGATTTTTGTATATCTTTTGACTCGTAACTGTGATTTTCTACACTATAAATGCTAACACATCATTTCTTAGCAGACTGCACAGTTCCATTGAAGTGTACTTCTCTACTCTGCTCTTCATTGCATTACAAAGCCACAGTTCTGTAGGCTCACTGCAGATCCAACATGTTGGTTTCTTTGTTCCTTTTGCTTGTTGATGTCAAAAGAACACAGCTTTAAATAGCATGAGTGCTAGCATCAAAACGCTATGTCCTAAAATCGCTAACTCCATGTGACATTAATTTGTTTTAAGGCATCGCAATGTCAGATCTGATTAGCATGGAGCTGACATTGCATTGCCTAGAAAAATTGTCCTACTCACTCGTGTGCTCACTGTGATTTCAGCAGAACATCTTACCATCTTGGATATGAATCTTAGACATGGACAGGTTACAGGATAATGTAATGATTTACAGGAAAAGTATGAACTTTGGTAATGGCATTACTCCTCTGTACCAGTAAGGAACTGTGCCATAGTAGCATAGCCGGTCTACCTAATAAACTAGCAGAGGTACAGTACATCCGGAAAGTATACAAAGCGCATAACTTTTTCCCCATTTTGTTATGTTACAACCTTATTCCAAAATTGATTAAATTCATTTTTTTCCTCAGAATTCTACACACAACGCTCCATAATGACAATGTGAGAAAATAAAAAAAAACTTGAGAAAACACATGTACATAAGCATTCACAGCCTTTGCTCAATACTTTGTCGATGCACCTTCGGCAGCAATTACAGCCTCAAGTCTTTTGAATATGATGGCACAAGCTTGGCACACGTATCCTTGCAGCACCTCTCAAGCCCCATGAGGTTGGATGGGAAGCGTAGGTGCACAGCCATTCTAAGAGCTCTGCAGAAATGTTTAAATGGATTTAAATCTGGGCTCTGGCTGGACAACTTAACCACTTGACGACCAGTGGATTTTCGTATGATCTGTGCTGCGTGGGCTCTCCAGCCCGCAGCACAGATCAGGATAGAGCCAGGGCGATCAGAATTACCCCCTTTTTTCCCCACTAGGGGGATGTCCTCCTGGGGGGGTCTGATCGCTGCCGGCTTGCTGCGCTTTGCGGGGGGGGGCTCTTCAAAGCCCCCCTCCGCCGCGTTTTCGGCGCTCTGTCCCTCTCCCTCCCTCTCCCTTCCCCTCTGAGCTGCGCAGGACGGATATCCATCCTGCGCATTGTAGGATAGGCTTTGGCCTATCATATGCCGGCGATCCCCGGCCAATCAGAGGCCGGGAATCGCCGATCTGCCTTACGGCGCTGCTGCGCAGCAGCGCCGTATGATGTAAACAGCGGGGATTTCCCTTTCTTCCCCGCGTGTTTACATTTTGCCGGCGAGCCGTGATCGGCGGCTCTCCGGCTGTTCACGGAGACACCCTCCGTGAACTGACATGGAAAGGCCGCTCGATCTAGCAGCCGTTTCCATGGTAACCCGCAGACGACCAGTTTACGCCAATCGGCGTTAGCTGGTCGTCAAGAGGTTAAGGACATTCACAGAGTTGCCCTGAAGCCACTCCTTCGATATCCTGGCTGCGTGCTGAGGGTCATTGTCCTGCTGAAAGATGAACCATCGCCCCAGTCAAGAGCGCTCTGGGTCAGGTTTCCACCCAGGATGTCTCTGTACATATCTGCAGTCATCATTCCCTCTATCCTGCCTAGTATCCCAGTTCCTGCCGCTGAAAAACATCCCCACAGCAGGATGCTGCCACCACCATGCTTCACAGTAGGGATAGAATTGGCCTGGTGATGAGTGGTGACTGGTTTCCTCTAAACGGGACACCTGGCATTCACACTAAATAGAGAATTTTGTTTTTCATGGCCCGAGAGTCCTTCAGGTGCCTTTTGTCCTGATAAATTATGGATTAGTCCAAAACTTATTTTATTTATTTAAGTATTTATACAGCGCCGACATATCACACAGCGCTGTACAGAGTATATTGTCTTGTCACTAACTGTCCCTCAGAGGGGCTCACAATCTAGTCCCTGCCATAGTCATATGTCTATGTACGTATCGTGTAGTGCTTGTATCATAATCTAGCGACAATTTAGGGGGAAGCCAATAAATGTTTCTGTATTTTTTTGGGATGTGGGAGGAAACCAGAGTACCCGGAGGAGACCCACGTAGACATGGGGAGAACATACAAACTCCTTGCAGATTTTGACCTGGCTGGAATTCAAACCGGGGACCCAGCACTGCAAGGTGAGAGCACTAAACCATGCTGCTCCTCATGGGGATCATCTTATGGGGATTCTCAGTATCACCTTTATTATTTAAAAGAAGCACTGCCTACTGCCTAGAGAGGATCTATGCAAAATATTGACAAGGCTAATGCTGGGAATACACAGTGATATTTTTCAGCAGATTTACTGTCCAGCCGATTTTCAGATCGTTTTCTGATTGAAAAACAGATCAGACCTGTTGGAAATTATCTATCGAACCATCTATCTGCCAAAACATCTCTTGGTGTATTCCCAGCATAATTGATTGAACACTATTTTAACAGATGGGCTGAGCAACTGCCAGTCAGTAAGTGCTTTTAAAAATAAAGAAACCCTGAATTCCCTATGAGGAGATGGACTAGTCCAAACCTGTCAGATTTTTACTGTAAGTGGCAGTAGCATAGAAAAAAAGTAATTTATAGTACATTTAAATCTGGGAGATATGTACGTCATATAAGAATAGTATAGTGGTCCTTTAAGAAAGTAAGGATGTGAAAAGAAACTACAATACTTTCTGTATTGTAAAGTACGCTAATAAGCTTAATGAATTTATTAGTAATGAATTACATAATCCAACAAGACTAATACAGCTTCAGTGTTTTCGTGGAATGCCTAAACAGTTCATCCATTGATTTGACTTCTAGCCTGGAGATGATCTTTATGTGAGTAACGTGCTATGAGTTATGAGTACAAGCTAGTTTTTGTACACATTCAGTATGCTGTTTTATACTTTTAAGTACTTTTACATCAATGGGTTAATGTAAGTGTGGCAAAACACAACAAATTTGCATGCAAATGTGACCTTTACTAAATTAGCTGCAGTATTTCATTTTCAAGGCTTAATTATTAGCATTAAATTCTAGGCATGAAGACGTGTCTGTTGGTATTATTATAATTTGTTTATTTTCTTATACTATTACTTTTTTTTTTGGTGCAGTGTATGCATCAGTTCCTTTATGTCTTCAGTCCACAGGGAGAATGCACTAAGACACATTAAGGATATTTGCTTGGATTTAGGTAGAATATAATTTCTAGTAAAAATTCCAATGCTAAAGCCTACCATCAGGATCCTATCTTAATATAATATCAGATAACTTAGTAAGATAAATGGTGTGTTTTGTGTAAAATAATGAATTGTGCAGCTTACAATCGTATTTTTAATATCTGATCACATGACAGGACAGCTCATTTAGAGACGATAATTGTGAGCTCTGAAGGCGAGGCTGTTTCTGCTTATCCTCTTGCAGCATCCGAGAAGCTTGAAGGCTGCGACAATTGAATTCTATGTTACAGTTTATCAAGTTGCTTATAGATAGCACTGGAAGAGATTAGAACAGACATGAGTATAGGCAAGTTTGAGGATTTATACTGTAGAAGGAAAGAGTATAGATATTGTATACCACAGTGACTGTATACAGTAGGAGAGGTGGGGGTAATTATTAAAGCACAAGGGTCAGGTGCGTCTATTAGCTGTTCTCCCCTAATTATTGTGCCCCACTTGTACCTCATGTGTCCCCCATGTGTCCTCCTGTGCTTCCCATTTGTCCTCTTCTGCCTCGTGTCCTCTTTTGCTCTCCCATATGTCCGTTTCTGTCCCCATGTCTTCCTTTGCTCCCCCATGTGTCCCCGTGTCCTCCTTTGCTTCATAGATCCCTTGCTGTCCCCATGTCCTTTTTTGCTTCCCCATGTGTCCCCTTCTGTCCCCCATGTGTCCTCCTTTGCTCCCCATGTGTCCCCTTCTGTCCATTATGTCCTCCTTTGCTCCCCCATGTTTCCCCTTCTGTCCTCCATGTGTCCTCCTTTGGTCCCCATGTGTCCCCTTCTGTCCCCCTATGTCCTCCTTTGCTCCCCATGTGTCCCCTTCTGTCCCCCTATGTCCTCCTTTGCTCACTCATGTGTCCCTTGCCTTTCTGACCCCATGTCCTCCTGCACTCCCCAATGTCCTCCCCCTGAATAAATGTGCACAGCGGCTGCATGGCTTACCTTATCCATCAGCTTCAACAGTGATCAGAGACCTCTCCTCTCCCTCATGGGCTCCCCTAGTGTTAACTTCTGCTAATGATGCGATCAGCAGAAGCTGTCACTAGGGGAACAGTGAAGCAGAGGAGAGGTCTCTGATCAACAATGGCTGAGGTGAGCCGTGCTGCCGCTGCATGCATTTATTCAGAGGGAGCATAGGAGGACATGGGGTAGCATAGAAGGATGCAGGGGGAGGTTACAGGGAGTTCCTGACATGTGGTGGATCATATCGGTGGGCGTTCTTAAGTCAGGGACTCCCAATATTTGGCCATTTTGGGGGTAGAAAAAGTGCATCTTATATACTGAAAAATCCAGTATATTGTTTCCACCTGTAGCGTTTACTTCTGGGAATTCACAAGAGTCCCGACTGCAGCCTCCATTCATGGCTACTAAAGTTGCATTAACTGTTTCTGAAAGCAGGAGATATTTTATTATAGTATTACCTCCCTCCAAAAGATATAGAAATAGCAAATGAAGCCATAGCAGCTGCTATGGGGTCCAGGAGGAAAAGGCCCAGCCTGCCACTAATCCTCTATCTTCTGTTGCCATTGCAGTGTAGCCTCTGCATCTCTCCTTGCTACACCTCTGCATATACACACAAACACATAACGTATACACACACACAGCACTATACTTGAATGCACATGCCTCCTTCCTCTTTCTCTACATACGCAGCCTGCCTGATCATTGTACTGTCCCACGTGGCTCTCTCTTCAGTTGCCAGACTTCACTCCATTGTTCTTCTATGTGCAGGGATCACATCAATGTGGATAACATAGTTATTTGGGTTGAAAAAAGACATGCGTCCATCGAGTTCAACCAGAGAACAAAGAATAACAGAGGACAAAGCTGCTGTTGCAGAACATCCCACTGTTTTATGGCTCTGCTAACTAGAAAGATAGGAAAAGACTTTCAGTTTAACTCTATGAACCCACCTGACCATTTTACCCGCGAATGCCCAGACAGTTTTTCCAACGACCGGCAGTTTTTATACAATGTTGCCAGGTGGGTACAGAAGCACGATTGCGAATGTCGCATAGCGTTGCGCAATGACTAAAGGCCGACACGGCGGATCGGATCTTTAAGATCCCCGACGCCACCGCACAATGTACTGTGATCGCTGGAAGTCTCGCTCGCACGGCAGTGTACATCGCGTGACCTCACGCTTAACCCGCCGACAGGAAGAGGCGTCACTAGCAACCGTTCTGAAGGGGGCGTCACAGGCATTGGTAGGAGAGACATGGGGCATGTATGAATGAAGGGGCCTGGGCATAGGCCATGCAGACCTTTCCAAAGGCTGGCCCTGTAGTCTTCAGTCATGCAGAGATCTTTCACGTATGTCAGGGTTGTTGTATGCAATGATGGCAGTGGTATAACTTGCTAGATATTTTGTGCTTATAATCTCTTAAAATGTAAATCTCAGAACCTTAGTCCATCCGTTTGTCATTCAGGTGGCTGTATGCAAAGATATTGTTTTAAGGCTAAACTCTTGGCAAACAGCTAAATACATACTGTAGTTGCAATAAAGTATATACAAAGAGTATTGCCCTACACCAACACTCTAAAGTTACGTGTGCCCAGATATTACATGGCCCACCAATATAAAAGTGGCAGTATAAGCAGCTCTGTGATATCAAAACAATCCTCCCCCAGAGGCGTATCTAGAGGGGTGCAGGCATGACTCGTGCCATGGGCCCCACAGCACCATGCCTGCTCATGTGCCACCATGCCTTCCCCTGTCCTGCACCACCACGCCTGCCCTCCGTCACACAGACCTCAGATCAGATTCATTCTCTTATCTGGGGAACATGGCTACTTAATGTATGTATGTAGGGTGCACTTTGCTTGGTGCTTGAAAAGAGGATAGAGGGAATAAGAAGAGATACTTCCAAAAAAGTAACTTCAGCAATATCCCGAGCCAAAAAATACAAACAACCATAACACATGTACGTGATAAAGGATTTCGTGTTTAGAGGGGAAGGGGGCTCTGACTGGGAGGGGGCGCAATTTAGATTTTGCCATAGGCACTATATTACCCAGATAGACCCCTGCCCCCCCCCCCCACCACCACCACCATCTTCTACAGTGGAGTAAGACATCATGGGCAACACCACTTTCCCAGCCTGCTGATTGGACAGAGATGGTCCCCAGCTAAATTATGAGCTAAATAGGATATTATTTCCTCGTGGACTGAGACATGTGACCACTCCAAAATACAGGTATTTACTGTCACAATACAACAGAGGTGGGGAGTGCAAACTAAAGCTGGCCATACACTTATAGATTTCCACCTAATGTTGTAAACCGATCAATTTGTTTCTAAAAGGAATCAATTCAGAAGGAATTGATTCCTACTATACACTGCACATCAATTTCCAATAGATTCCAGCAGGGAATCTATTGAAAATCGATTGAACTGTAGAGTTACACTGTGGTCAATGCAGTGCAAAGCTATAGGCCATCGATCTGCCAATTCTCTTACTCCGCCCTCAATTGTTTTACATTTTCCATCCTGTCCGATCAATACTTTCAATCAATTTTTAGTCAAAATGAATCAATATGACATTTTGGAGAATTCATTCCCAACAGATTTTTAAAATCTGCAAGGAATCGAAGTAGAAAATTGATGAGTGTATGGGTACTTTCATACATATATTCTTATATTTAGCTGTATTTGTACAATCATTAGTGAACATTTCAAGCAGCAAACCCCTCCCATTTAGGAAAATGTACATAAAACCAGCATCTAATGAAAACACTCTTTTATAGAACTGAAACTGGACTGAAGTACGTAAAGCAGAGCAGCTTCAAAGCTTTTATCCACAGCATATTTTCAGCGATATTAAATACAGAACGCATATTTACAGGAGGTTACGCAATCTACCCTTACATTAAATTACCATGTAATGAAAATAATCTAGAATAAACCAATGCAATTCGGGTCTCACTGACTGCTTATGAAAATAAAATGTAATCTCATTACTATGTTTACAGCGTACATAGAAATTAACTTTATTTAATTAGGTGAAAGTAAGCTAAATGGAACCCTTTCCCCAAACTAAACGAAAAATGGACTGCAGCATAGAGATTTAGTATAATTGGCTGATATTATACTGCCATCTTGTGGTCGTTTAGCGTCTTATCATGCCAAGTAGTATGCACAACAGAAATTGATGAGACAGGATGAGCAGATCTAGGGCATGGCTATTGAGGGCACAATGCTGGTACAAGCCTGACATTACAGAGCACAGGCTTGGCTGCCCTAATTACCACCTGCTCACAAACAGGAAAGCATTTTGTATGGAATAATGTAAGATTTTTTTCCTTCCCTTCCTTTGTCGTGTTAGCTTATATTTGGATCAATAAAAGGATTATGACGACCACTATTATGAAAAACTGTAAAATGTTAAATACATCTGTACATATGCCCATAACATGTACATTTGCCCAAGGGTAGAATGCATTGTAAATGACTTAATTCCTATAGCTGTTACTTACAGTAGTCATCATTAACCTATGAACCTCTTATCAACAGGTTATGGACTAATACATCTCTTAATGGGGGCTCCTTTAAAGAGACTCCGTATCAAAAATTGCATCCTGTTTTTTATCATCCTACAAGTTCCAAAAGCTATTCTAATGTGTTCTGGCTAACTGCAGCACTTTATACTATCACTGTCTCTGTAATAAATCAATGTATCTTTCCCCTGTCAGATTTGTCGGCCTGTGTCTGGAAGGCTGCCAAGTTCTTCAGTGTTGTGGTTCTGCTATGAACTCCCCCTTCCAGGCCCCTCTCTGCACACTGCCTGTGTGTTATTTAGATTAGAGCAGCTTCTCTCTTCTCTCTTATCTTTTACAAGCTGGATAAATCATCATCTGAGCTGGCTGGGCTTTCACATACTGAGGAATTACAAACAAGGGCAAAGCTGTTTGCAGGAAGAAAAGAGCAGCCTGAAACTTCAGTGCATGTGGGAAAGAAACACACAAATGATCTCTTGAGATTCAAAAGGAATGCTGTATACAGCCTGCTTGTGTATGGATGTATTTTTCTATGTGTGGACATACTGTACATCAACCTACTTCCTGTTTTGGTGGCCATTTTGTTTGTTTACAAACAAACTTTTTCAAACTGTTTTTAACCACTTTTAATGCGGCGAGGAGCGGCGAAATTGTGACAGAGGGTAATAGGAGATGTCCCCTAACACACTGGTATGTTTACTTTTGAGCGATTTTAACAATACAGATTCTCTTTAAGTGTAATTTCTTCTTCTGGAAAAACATATACACAGAAGGTCAGAACACCCTAAGGCTGGGTTCACATTGGCAAAACAATTGTTCCACTAAGGCCTCTTTTCCACGGACAGTTGAACTGTGTGCTCAGCAAGCAGTTACCAGGCAGCAGTGAGCAGTTGTGAGTTTGATAATCATTTCACTGCATACATTTGAAATCGGCGCTGGTAGACTTGGGTGCAGGATACAGCCTGTATATGGCTGATCCTGCTTCTGCACAAGTCCGGGCCGCCATTGATAGTGGGGAATTATATCATTCGGCTTCCAGTGATTGCTGGAGGCTAAATTATTATGTTTTTTTAAGAAACTTTACTCACTTAGCGCCGCTATAGATGTGATTCCCTTTATAGTCTATGGTGGTGCCGGCTGCGCCCAAATCTAGCAGCGCTGAAAAGCACTGCTCCAATTTCACTGCCTATAAACAGCCCATGGAAAAGAGCCCTTATTGTGCAAAACGAATCAGCAGATATGTGAACAGATCCTATGCAAGGCAATAGGATCTGTTCATATGTGTCCGTCCAGTTCCAATGCGCAGGACTAAAGGTGGGTACACACATCAGATAAAAGTCTTTGGAAAATTAAAGATCACAGACCAATTTTATCCCCTTCCATGTAGTATCAAAGTATACTGTACTCTACACAGGCCTCAATTCACGGAGCATTATCAAACTTTATCAAACGTTTGATAATTTACCTCATGGGTAAAATCTCATTTTAAATTCACTAAGGTGTTATATATTTATTTATTGAATGTTTTACCGATAAAACGTTCAACAAATATATAACACCTTAGTGAATTCGGTACTTATCCGTTAGCCGGGCGCATCCGGCAGGTGGCGACAAAACTCCACCAGAGTTACATCTTTCCCTACTATCCACGGCGGCCTGGAGGGGGAATAGTAATTAGCGCCACCTGCCGGATGCGCCCGGCTAACGGATAAGTACCGTGAATTCAAAATGAGATTTTACCCACGTTTGATAAAGTGTTTTATAAACGTTTGATAATGCTCAGTGAATTGAGGCCACAGTCTATTCTATTGAGCTTAATTCCCCATCAGATAAAAATCTTTGCAAGATGCTGTACACAAAGATGCTGTACACAGGCAAATGATCAGTTTCTGCAAAAAATCAGTTTCCGCAGAAAATCAGTTTCTGCAAAATGCATTCATTGTCTATGATGATATCTGCAGATCTCATACACACCTTGTTTAACAGACCTTCATCTGCAGATCAGATCCACCAGGATAGATCTTCAGATCTGCAGATGATTGTCTGATCTGCACATGAATGTCCGTGAAACAAGGTGCCTGGTAACTGCTTGCTGCCTGGCAACTTCTTGCTGAGCACACAATTCAACTGCCCGTGGAAATGAGCCCTAAAGAATCTGTGGTACATGACAATTATGGACACAGATTGGTGATGCAGCGGATGCTGATGGAAGCCTATGAGAATAGACAGTAGCCCTTCTCACTAGCTTGTTCATCTCATGTTTCTACACTTTACCCACCTGTCTTCTGTCACCTTCTTCGGGTCCACCACTGCCATCGCCACTCGAGTCTACTGCAGGGGACAAGTGTTGCTATAGAGATCAAGATCAGAGCTCCAGCAGAAAATGGGGCTTCCTATTCAATTGCAACAGACCAACAGGAACTCTGATGCAAAGGAGGGAGGTTTTCCATTGGTTTATTGCAATCCAGTGGGGACACCACAATGCTTCTGCTGGAGCTCTGATCTGCATATTAGAACTTGTCCTCTTGCAGGAGACCCAAGCGGAGGTGGCAACAGTGGTGATGGCTCTAAATGGCAGCAGCAGGGTGCACAACGGTGCATATGTGAGCAAGAGGACTGACACTGCAGCGAGTCACCATTGTGCATATGGCACGGTGTGAACACAGCCCAAGGGTTGGTTCGTACTAGTAGCTGTTTGTAATGTTGCAAATCACAAGGACATCCGTAGAATAATAATAATAATAATAAGAGGAACGGCTTTATACCATTACAATCCAATTGAGATCTGATTTTGCCTGATCACAAACGTTCTGCATGCTGCATTTCTTCTGCATTTCTCCTTATGTTCATAGTTTGCAGAAAAAAAATCATATCGTAAAGTCGCACTGCGATTGTGTTTTCTAATTCTCAGTATAAAACAGCCATCCGGCTGTTTTATATCAGTGCGAACTGATTGTGATCTAATTTTGCTCAATCGCAAATATCCTGCATGCTGCATTTCTTCTGTGCTTCTTGCATTCACAGAAGTGCAATCACACACCCCCCCCCCCCCCCCCCCGGCAAAAGAAAATGCATTCCATTGCAGAATAAGGTTTCTTTTCCACAGCAGTTGATAGGCAGTGAAATGCCTCAGAGTCTCTCACAACTGCTTGTTGCTGTGAACTTTTTTTTTTTTTTTTTTTTTTTAACAAAGAATATCTGCAGACTATCTTTGATCTTTTAGGCCTCTTTCACACCAAGACATTGCGTTTTAGGGGACGTTAAGATCGCATAACATGCCCCTAACGCAACGCATGGTGGTGTTGAAGCTGGACGTCAGATTGAGCCGTGATATGCGGCTCTTGGTGCGCTGTTTTCGTTTTATCTATCTATACTGATAGAGCAGCTGCTCCAGGATTGTGATGGGAAGTCCGGATCTTTTTAAGGATTCGGATGATTCGAATCGGATCATTGAACTGAATCATTTTACTAGGGAAGCAGACTGGGGGTGAAATGACTAGCATGACAGGACTTTCCCTCCACTGTACATTCTGTATGGCCTGGTGCACACCAAAAACCGCTAGCAGATCCGCAAAATGCTAGCAGATTTTGAAACGCTTTTTCTTCTTTTTCTGTAGCGTTTCAGCTAGCATTTTGCGGTTTTGTGAAGAGTTTTTGGTGTAGTAGATTTCATGTATTGTTACAGTAAAGCTGTTACTGAACAGCTACTGTAACAAAAAACGCCTGGCAAACCGCTCTGAAGTGCCGTTTTTCAGAGCGGTTTGCGTTTTTCCTATACTTAACATTGAGGCAGAAACGCATCCGCAATCCAAAATCTGCAGCAGCCTGGGAGTATGCGTTTCTGCAAAACGCCTCCCGCTCTGGTGTGCACCAGCCCATTGAAATACATTACCCTAGCGGATCCGCACCCGCAAGCGGATCGCAAACCGCAGCAGAACCGCTCTGGTGTGCACTAGGCCTGAGTTCCTGGACAAACAGCAGCCTGTATAAGGCTGATGTGAGCATGGGAATGCTGAAACGGAATGGGAAGGGTTAAATGAGCTGTGGTACTGGCAGTCTTTTTTGTGTGTTACAGATGCTGAGTGGAGATCAGCTTACCTCATCAAGGATACTGTCGTGGTGCAGAAGAGAGCTGTGAGCCAATCAGCTGCAGCTTGAAGAGGATTGGGTGTAGCCTTTTCCCTCCAGCGTGAAAGAACCAATCAGGATGAGTGACAGCTGTCAATAAAACTGTTCCTGTCACAGGGGCTGTCACACTTGAGAACGGGACTGAGCAGCTGTTTCTTCCAGACAGACATCCACTGTGAACCGAATCGTTCATTGTGATGATCCGGATGATTCAACTCACAAAAATAGATCCGGATCAAATGAACGATTCATTCATGATCCGGACAACACTATGGGCTTGATTCACAAAGCGGTGCTAACAGTTAGCACGCTAGTGAAAAGCCCTTTATCACGCCTAAACTCTGTTTAGGCATGATAAGCTTAGGTGTGATAAGTTTAGGTGTGATAAGTTTTTAGGCGTGATAAGTTTAAGCACCAACTGGGTTATCACCGCAGTGCACAGCTGATCAAAAGTTTTGCGCTAGCAAAGTCTGGTGCACTTTGCATAGAGTTTAATGGCGCTGCTTTGCGTGCGGGACTTTGCGCGCGATCTAAACTTATCTAAACTTATCATGCCTAAACTGAGTTTAGGCATGATAAAAATGGTTATCACGAGTCTTTAACTGGGTTATCACCGCTTTGTGAATCGAGCCCAATGAGTCCAGGTTACATCAGCACAGTGCAGTGAATATTAATTAGCCATGTGGCTAGTAACCAAGCATGTGCAAGCGGTCTAATGCAGCGTGGGCACTGTGAACAGCCCATTGTGAGTGCTAAAGCTAGCGCTAGCTACATGTTCTGAAAAAAAAAAGTAAGTAAAAAGACCCTCCAGGGGCTGAGCAATCCTCCTTGGCGTACATGGACAAGCTGAGCTCCTCCATACCGCCAAGGAGGTTAAAGCCCCTTTTCCACAGACAGTTGAACTGTGTGCTCAGCAAGCAGTTACCGGGCAGCAGTGAGCAGTTGTCAGGTAGCAGCTAGCATTTGCCAGGCAGCAGAAAGCAGTTGAGGGAGTTTGAGAGGCATTTCACTGCTTATCAACTGTCCGTGGAAAAGAGGCCTTATTCAGGTGATAAAATTGGTTACTTGGCTAATAGGGATGGACAAAGAGATGCAAACTCTTCTGAGTTTATGCAAATTTATATGCAAATATATGTAGCTTCAAATTGGACCAATCAATTTAAACCTGGGTTTAAATTGTTTGGTCCATTTTCAAGCTGCATATATTTGCTTAAAAATTTGCATAAACTTCCTGCAATGCAATGTTTAAGTGCATCACCACACTAGTACTCTGTGGTAATAAAGCTGCAAGTGTGGATGGTCCTTATTGCTGGTCACACATGTAGATTGCAATGCAGTCCACTTAGTTAACCTCCCTGGCGGTAAGCCCGTGCTGAGCACGGGCTATGCCGCCGGGAGGCACCGCTCAGGCCCCGCTGGGCCGATTTGCATAATTTTTTTTTTGCTACACGCAGCTAGCACTTTGCTAGCTGCGTGTAGCATCTGATCGCCGTCGCTACCCGCCGATCCGCCGCAATTCCTCTCGCCGCGGCCGCCCCCCCCCCCCCCAGACCCCGTGCGCTGCCTGGCCAATCAGTGCCAGGCAGCGCTATGGGGCAGATCGGAGTCCCCTCTGACGTCACGACGTCGATGACGTCGGTGACGTCATCCCGCCCGTCGCCATGGCGACGGGGGAAGCCCTCCAGGAGATCCCGTTCTTTGAACGGGATTTCCTGATCTCCGATCGCCGGAGGCGATCGGAGGGGCTGGGGGGATGCCGCTGAGCAGCGGCTATCATGTAGCGAGACTTTGTCTCGCTACATGAAAAAAAAAAAAAATTAAAAAAAAAGATTTGCTGCCCCCTGGCGGATTTTTTGCAAACCGCCAGGGGGGTTAAGGTTAGTTCATCAATTTTTAAAATAACTGCAGAAGAATCATGAATGTTTAATGCTTCATACACACTTGAGATAAAAGTCTTTGGAAAATGCAAGATCACAGACCAATTTTACCCCCTTCCATGTAGTATGAGAGCCATACTCTGCACAGTCTATTCTATGGAGCTGCACTCCCCATCAGATAAAATCTTTGCAAGATGCTGCACACAAAGATGCCTGTGCACACTCAAAAGATCAATATCTGCAAAAGATCTGTTCCTGCAAAATGCATTCATAGTCTATGAGATCTGCAGATCCTCATACACACTTGGTTTAACAGACTTCATCTGCATATCTGGCAATCATCTGCAGATCTGAAAATCCATCCTGGTGGATCTGATCTGCAGATGATCTGCAGATAATTGTCTGTTAAACCAAGTGTGTATGAGGATCTGCAGATCTCATAGACTATGAATGCATTTTGCAGGAATAGATCTTTTGCAGGAACAGATCTTTTGCAGATAATGATCTTTTGAGTGTGGACGGGCATCTTTGTGTGCAGCATCTTGCAAAGATTTTATCTGATGGGGAGTGCAGCTCAATAGAATAGACTGCGTAGAGTATGGCTCTCATACTACATGGAAGGGGGTAAAATTGGTCTAATATCTTTCAAGTGTGTACACACCATAAGGCCCCACTTGCATTACACTGTGGTGTGATTGTTCAATGATCGCACCAGAGCAGTCCTGAAAGGTTGCACTGCATGTTACTGCTGCAGTCAAACCATACAGTGAGGCATACCTTCCTAAAAAAAAAAATGCCTCGCTTCCAGGTGAAATGCACACACGAAGCATGGTTACTTGTACATCACCATGGTGAGACCAGCCGCGCCGCATTGCGTACTATCACTGCTTCTGTGAAAGGATGTGGCATCTTGTGCAACATAACAGGCCACAGTGAGTGTGAAATTACCCTAAAATTGACAATACACATTTAGACCTGGTCCACACTAGGTCCGGAAACGTATCCGTGGCTGCGTTTTTCAAACCTGATGAAAAACGGAGTCCCGGATACTAATGTTCAAAATAGCAGCCAGCCTCACCCAAGTAAAAAAACGGATCCGTCTGCGTTTGCGGGGACCCGTTTTCAAAACACGCAGGGGTAGTGAAAACAATGAGAAAACGCATCTCCAGCTTCACAGGCAAAAAAACTGATGTGAAAACGGATAGCCTGAGCTTTATGATTGGCCCAAAAAAATCCTCCCACTCTTTCCTAATGATGGAGACGTTTTCTGTCAGGAAAAAACTGAACGGAAACTGATGCAAAACTGATGCACTTTCATCAGTTTGCAGTATGGTGGGTACTTCCCCTAATCTTCCCCTGATCCGGACTGCAGTGTGCGTCCTGCAACTGTGTCTAGTGTGGACCTAGCCTAAAATCTTCAGCAATCTTAGGACCTGTCTCCACTTGTCAGTTTTTCTGTGCGTTTTTCTGCACAAATTGTCTGACAGTTTTGCATTGCTGTCAATTGTTTTTCTGCATGTGAAAAAAACACTTTGAAGTGATAACTAGCCCACTGATTAACATTGGTTGCAGTTTTCCTGTGCAGAAAATGCAGGAAAAAAACTGATGAGACAGGCCCTAACAGCATTGTTCTCTTATAAGTGACCCACCAAAACAATCTAATCAAGTTGATAAGTTCGTTGACCTTGAAATACACTGTTGTTAATAGGATTTAATAAAGTGCCTACCATTAGATTGTAGTAATATGTTCATTGTAAATTCTTATGAAGCTGCACCATTGGCACTGATTGTGGTTATATTTACTGCATGGATATCCATTGGGAGTGGTGGGACCCTACCCTTTCCCTTTGGAGCAGAGATGACAAACCGGTCCTTCGAGGGCTGAGGTCCTCAGACATTTTTGACACAGCTCAAATTAGTTGATGGGTCTGAATCAGGAAAAGTGTGGTCCATCAGGTAGAACTCATTCCTCTCTTTCTCAGTCCATCCTAAACGCTGGCATGGATCTGGCCCTCCAGGCCTGGAGTTAAACACCTGTGCCATGGAGCATCTACTACCTACCAGGCCAATGAGATGCAAGCTGTGGCGTAGCTAAGGAGCTGTGGGTCCCGATGCAAGTTTTACATTGGGGGCCCCCCAAAGCACTCTATACATAACAATTGTTAGGGCGCAAAACAGTGTCAGAGGTGCAAGAAGGGGATGGGGAACACTTTGTTAATGATTACCACTATTCAAAGTATCTATAGAAGTGATTATTATGACCACAGGACCAATAGAGAGAAAATATTGCAGTTGAGGGTCCCCTCAAGCTCTCCATACATAAGTGATATGGAGCACCAAAACCTGCCAAGGACAACCACAGCGTCAGAGAGGTGTATGCTGGGGAGAAGTCTATTAATGGTTACAATTAATCAAAGCACATATAGAGCTGATCATTACCAGCTTAGCACTAATCGGAGGAGAACCCCTATGGGGCCCCTCTGGTCTAGGGGCCTGGTGCAGTCACTACCTCTGAATCCCTTATTGCTTACCCACTGGGTGAAATTATACAGTGAAGCTTACATTACAATTAAAGTATGCTTTACTGCCCCTGTATATGTGCACATTGCCCAGTAGTGCATCAGAACCAGCCACACCACACTCACTGCGAAGACACCATAGGAATATCATTGCATCTCATTGTGATGATATTGTCCGTCATAACGGAACGCAGTGTGAAAGGACCCTTAGGCCGGATCCACACTATAAGCGCTTTTCTGAGCGCTTTGTGATTGATTAGCGCTTTTTAAAAATTTCTCCCATTCACTTTCATTAAAATCGCGGTAAAAATTGCGTAAAAATTGCAGCTATTTTTTGCTTGCGCGATCGCGTGATTGTGGCGATTTTTACACAATCAATTTTTACCACAATTTTAATGAAAGTGAATGGGAGAAATTTTTAAAAAGCACTCAGAAAGCGCTAATCACAAAGTGCTCAGAAAAGTGCTTATAGTGTGCATCCGGCCTTAAGGTTCGTATACACGTCCGATAAAGATCGTTCGTTACGAACGATTCGTGACGTTTACACGATATTCAAATTAGACTGAAAAGATCGTTCGTAATGAACGATTGTGTACACACGTGAACGATATAAGTATAAAGTACTGAACGACGAACGATAAAAAAATGCGTGCGCAAACGGAAGTGACGTTATGACAGGCAATAAGAACATGCGTTATCGGACGATCTTTGTACACACTGCAACGATTGAACGATTATCTTTCGAAAAAATCCGCCGGGTTGGATCGGTCCGATTGAACGATAACGATCGTTATCGTTCACAAAAACGATCGTTCACACTTTTTGAACGCACGATTATCGTTCCGATTGTCGTTATCGTTCGTTTTTGAACGATCGTTATCGTACGTGTGTACTCAGCTTTAGAGGCAGAGGATCGTAAGGACATCCATACAATTTGCATTGCTTAAAAGAAAAGAAATATGTCAGCCTCCATATCCCTCACACTTCAAGGGGTCCTTAAAGAATACCAATGCCCAAGTAATATTGATTCAAAAACATTTTGTGCTGTTGGAGTCAGCATTCACTTACCGCTCCCTCTGTTCAAAGATGTGTGCCTCCATTCCCCCGTTTGAGCGCACAGATCTGGCAGAGTTTCCATGGTGGACATTAGAGTTGGGAGCCGCTAACAGGGGCTCGAACGGAAGCACACATCTTTGAACAGAGGGAGCGGTAAGTGAAGGCTGACCCCCTTCCGACAGCACAAAATATTTTTTAATTGATATCACTTGGGCTCTGGTATCTTTAAGAAAGGGGGTCACAAATGTTCAAAACGTAGGTGTTTTGCCGCAATGAAAAATTGCATGCAAAAGTTCAAGTAATACTTTCCTATGGGGCTGCTGGGTTTTCGTGAGTGATGTCCGATTCTGTATAGCATTGAAAAGAAGGTGCAACTTGCGCTACTTTTCCGCACAGCACGATTTCTCATTATTATTTACTGGCGACTGTAAAAAGGAAAAAAAAAACCTGCATTCAATCGCAGACAAAAGCACATATCATGTGGAAAAACACTTGCGAGGCATTGCCTGCAGTGATTCCTTGCTAAGATAAAGCAAAGCTGCACAGAGGAGTCCAGATCCATCTTTGTAAAGTTGGCCACACACCTTACAATTTTTTAAATATCTGTCCAATTCAAAAATTGCAATCAATTTTTCTGACTGATTGGTCATAATTTTGAAATTTTACAATGTACCACACAGTGGCCGATATGCAATTCAGTTTTTCTCCTGAGTTTTCTCCTAAGAGATAATTTTCATATTCTCTTTAAAATAACCGTAAAGCATTTAATAATTGAAAAAGTACCTAGTAAGTAAAAATGTACTAACACATTTATTGTGAGCATTATCTTGCTTGCTGGTGGTTTTAAAGGCATTCAGTGCAGTTTCTAGGCTAAAATGGGTGTAAAAATTGTGCTCCCCCCCCTCCCCGGTATAGGTAGACAGCTATAGGTCCCCCCCCCCCCCCCCGAGTATAGGGGGCCAGGCATAGGTGAGCCAGTAAAGTTGCCCCCAGTATAGGTTAGCCAGGTGGGTGCCTCCAGTATAGGTAGCCAGTATAGTTGCCCCCAGCATAGGTTAGATAGGTAGGTGCCCCTAGTAAAGGTTAGTTAGGTAAGTGCCCCCAGTATAGGTAGCCAGTATAGTTTCCACCTGTATAGGCTAGCTAGGTAGGTAGGTGCCCCCAATACAGGTTAGATAAGTGCCCCCAGTATAGGTTAGATAGGTAGCTGCCCCCCAATATAGGTTAGATAGGTAGTCCCCCCCCAGTATAGGTTAGATTAGGTAACTGCCCCTCAGTATAGGTTAGATTAGGTAGGTGCCCCCAGTATAGGTTACATAGGTAGCTGCCCCCCCCCCCAGTATAGGTTAGATAGGTAGTTGCCCCCCCCCCAATACAGGTTAGATAAGTAAGTGCCCCAGTATAGGTTAGATAGGTAGCTGTCCCCCAGTATAGGTTAGATTAGGTAGGTGCCCCCCAGTATAGGATAGATTAGGTAGGTGCCCCCAGTATAGGTTAGATAGGTAGCTGCACCCCAGTATAGGTTAGATAGGTAGGTGTCCCCAGTATAGATTAGATAGGTAGCTGCCCCCAGCATAGGTTAGATAGGTAGCTGCCCCCCAGCATAGGTTAGATAGGTGCCCCCCAGTACAGGTTAGATTAGGTAGGTGCCCCCGAGTATAGGTTAGATTGGTAGCTGCCCCCCAGTATAGGATAGATAGGTAGTTGCCCCCCAGTGTAGGTTAGATTAGGTAGGTGCCCCCAGTATAGGTTAGATAGGTAGCTGCCCCCCAGTATAGGTTAGATAGGTAGCTGCCCCCGAGTACAGGTTAGATTAGGTAGGTGCCCCCGAGTACAGGTTAGATTAGGTAGGTGCCCCCAGTATAGTTTAGATAGGTAGCTTCCCCAGGTTAAGTAGGTAGGTGCTCCCTCATAATGGCGCGGGGAGGACAGCCCGACCTCTCCCTCCCTCTCCCCGGGTCGCCCTCCATGCTCCACCCTCGGACTGCAGCAGAGTTAGCGGGCAGGGAAGCTCTGCTATACACAGTTACTCACCTCCCTGGTTCCGATCGCCCTCACTAGCCGCCGGTCTCCTCCTCTGCAATGTAGCCGCTAATGCACACGCTGCTTCCTGTTTACAGGAAGCAGCGTGTGTATCAGCGGCTACATTGCAGAGAGGAGACCAGCAGGGTGTGAGCGGCGATCGGAACCAGGGAGTTGAGAAACTGTGTATAGCAGAGCTTCCCTGCCCGCTAACTCTGCTGCAGTCCGAGGGGGGAGCATGGAGGGCGACCCGGGGAGAGGGAGGGAGGGAGAGGTCGGGCTGCCCTCCCCGTGGCTCCGGCTCCCCCCGCCATCACAGCGCCACCCCTTCCTCTGCGCCCAAGGCAGTGGCACGGGCCGCACGGCCCTGGAAACGGCCATGAAGGCATTGTATGACAAGATTTGAAAATATCAACTAGGAGAAAACTCAGGAGAAAAAAAGAATTGCATGTGGGCCAGTGTGTTCAATTTTTCCCCAATGATGATAAAAATGATTGGAAACTCTGAGAAATTTGCTAGATTGTCAGTTTATTAATATACACACCCTATATTAATAAATAGACAATCTAACACACACCATACAATCTTTAGAAAAATTGAAGATAAATTTCCAGCATTCTGGATCAATAAAAATCGACAAAAAAAACGGGAAATCAGATTGGATTTTTCAATTGAATGAAAAAAAGCTTTTTTTTTTCGGGAGATCAGATCATATTTATTGAATTTCCGTAAAATCGGATCATTTTATTTTATCGTGTGTGGCCACCTTAACCAATGTCCTTTTGCATCTTATGTCACGGACTGTCGTTTTCTTTCATTACTGGCATCTCAGACCATTTATAGGCCTACCTACTGCTTCAACTAATAATATAATGTAGTGTAGTCATTTTACTTAAAAGAAAAGGCGATTAAAAGATGCCTCTCAGTGATATGCAATACTTCAGCATTTTAGGCACATGAAAAAAAGAGTGTTAATAACTAATATAATGGATGACACATTTGACAAGCAATTCTTGTCCTCTGGGTTTAATTACCTGACCAGTCAAGGTGACATTTCTACTCATCATCTCAGCAGTCTCTGCTGGGTATACAAGTACTGTCTTTTTTTTTGTACAGTATAGTAATATACTATATAAATGCAGCACAACATAGCTTCAGAATATTGCATGAAACATTTCAGTTGCTTACATTTTTAAGACATGGCAGAAACCTACTATGAAATTGGTTTCGAGTGGGAAAAAATGAAGTTCAAAATGCAGTAGAGTATTGCTGTTAACCCCTATAAATTACCATATTCACCACTCCGTATGGAGCTGACAAACTTCTTATAGACTCTGATGGGAGCACACACAGTTAGTATATATACCACCATGGGGTTATTTTCACCTTATAGACGTGAGCAATTTTCACATTTCAGCGCTGCCCCCATTCAATCAGCAATAATGTTATCACTACTTATCACACCTAATATATCAGGGGCCCTGATGAGTCAGCAGTGACAAAACTAGTAGGGCGCATCCTAGAAGTGGCTGCGGAGTACACGTGAGGACATGGCTGGGGGTGGAAATCTGAACACACAGCAGTTGGGTCCACAGCACAGGAAGCCGGGTGAATAACAAGAGCCCTCCAGTGACCACAGATACAGGGGAGAGCCCGTGCCCCAAACTCTAAGCCTGTTTATGACTTGAGGAGATCGTGAGTTCAATACATTTTTATAAGTAGTTTTAAACATACAGTATTATGCTATGGGAGCTTTTTTATTTGGAGTTATGCTATGCTGCTATTAGCACCATATGAATGCTGAAAGGAGGATCCTGATAGAGGTCTGAACCAGGAACCCTGCGCAGACACAGGCATCTATCCACAGGGTCGGGGGTGACCTGGGAATAACCCCAATGCGTGACTTTGACCTAAGTGGTGGTGAATAAAAATTATATTAAAAAAAGACCTACCGGTAAGTGGTAGTAAGGGGTGAGTCGCATTCCAAAATGGGAGTGGTGGTGGTCAATGTATGGAATATAACAGATGGCTGACATATTCTGAAACTGACTCAGGTCTTGTTCACATCTAAAATTGAAATAGCTGACACCAGCGTTTTGCGATTTTTTTTTTGTGCGATAATTTTTAGCTACCTGCGCATTGCGATTTTTTTGTAAAGCGCTTTTCTAAGCGCTTTTGCACAGCGATTTGTTTTTTCACTTCTTGATGCAAGTCAGAAAGTGAACTCTTTGACCCGAAAAAGCATAAATACAATGTATTTATTCTTAAAAGCACTCGGGAAATCGCTATACAAAGTGCTTTTTCAAGCATTTTGTGATTTCCCTATACCTTCCATTGAGGCAAACCACCCCAAAAACAGTACAGGCAGCGCTTTGGTGAGCGGATCGGAATCGAACTGCTCAGATATGAACACTCTCATAGAGAATCATTGCACAAGCGCTTTTAGGGTGATTTTAAAAATAGAGAACCTGAATTGAAAATAAAAAGTAAAAATAACCATACACAGGTCATACTTGCCTCCTGTGTAGTCTACTCCTTACAACCCATTCGTCCACTGTGATCAATGGAATTCTTCATCCTCTGTTTTGAAAATGGCCAATACCCCATAACAGCTTCCTGGTCAGCACACTGTTAAACTGTAATATCACCCACTTGAGCCATAGGCAAACATGGACATTATCTTGCACATTCAGTTGTAACTGACAGCTGCTGATATATAACTGACAGCAACTGGTATATTTCTGTTCTGACACTGATTACTGTAAGAAGAAAATGGTGAGCTTCTCAGAGGAACTGACAGTGAGGTAAGTATGTAATATTCATTTGCAGCTACTTCATGTGTTTATTTTAAATAATTTTACTCGCTTCAGGTTCCCTTTACAAAAAGCCCAAAGCACCCTAAGGCCTCTTTCACACAGAGACGTTGCGTTAGAGGGGACGTTAAGGTCGCATAACGTTCCCCTAACGCAACGCATGGTGGTGCTAAACTCGGATGCTACATAGAGACGTGTTATGCGTCTCTTGGTGCTCCGTTTTCGTTTGATACTGGTAGAACGAAAATGGCGTAAGCGTCCAAAGACTGTGGAGACCACGTGATTGGAACACTCCGCATCAGGCGCGTCGCTAGCGCTATTTGATCGTGGCCCGTGCCACGAACCTGGCCTTAGGGTGCCCCTGATCTATGACTTAGGGTGCCCAACACAAGTGCCCCGAATGCATGGGCACAAGTTTTCAGCAAACGCGGCCGCCGTTCACTCGATACGGCAGCCGCATACATTTCCGGCACCCGACATCACAATTGAAAAATGACAGCAGCTATCAGCTGCCTTAATCCGCCCCCTGCCGCCCCCTGCTCCAATCAGAAGTGGAGGAGCACCTGGCAGGGGGGGTGGAGTCGTATTGAAAGGCAGGGGGCTGGAGCCGTGGAGAGTGAGTAGCTCCGCCCCCTGCATGGCATGTGACCCAGGCCAGGCAGCACATGGATGGCGTCATATTGGCGGCACCGTACTCACCCGCCGAAGCGTCCGCCCGCCGCCAGATCAGGCAGAAACCATCAGGGACAGGCTGGCACACCAGCCAGTGCAGCCACAGTTTGCTCCACGCAGGCCTCGCTGCCTCACCACCGCTCGACTGGCGCCCCCCACAGTGCCTCTTTCAGCCAGCCAGGTCTGGACTGGTGACTGTGGCACTGCGTGCCAGAGTGACTGAAT
Organism: Hyperolius riggenbachi; assembly: GCF_040937935.1. Lineage (NCBI taxonomy): Eukaryota > Metazoa > Chordata > Amphibia > Anura > Hyperoliidae > Hyperolius > Hyperolius riggenbachi. The sequence continues at coordinate 181,833,218 of NC_090649.1, read as the reverse complement.
TAGTCAGTCAGTACACCCCCGGGCCTTCTCCCTAGCCTGCCGATGCCATATGTCACAGACCTCCTTGTGGACTCTTTGACTGGTCCTGACAAGGAAGGAAGCAAGGTGCCACTGCCTGCAGCCAGATGCCACAGAGAGACCAACCACCAGGCAGCCTGCAGCCAAGAGCACAGTCGCCATTCACACAGTAAGTGGCACCCAACAATTGCAAGTGGTGGGGGTTTGGTGGGGGAGAAGGAGACGAGAGAGTCAGTGCAGCCAGAGCCAGCTAGCCACACAGCCAGCAGTAGCCACTAGCCAGGTGGGGGTTTGGAGAGGTGGAGGAGGGGAGAGAGTGCAGCCAGAGCCAGCTAGCCACACACATCCAGCCTGCAGCCAGCCCAGGTCACAGCACCACAGCCAGCCAACCCAGCCACAGCATTGACCACAGGATCACCACCAGCCAACCCGGCCACAGCATCACCACCAGCCAGGCCACAGCATCACTGCCAGGCCTTTCAGCACACACATCACCCCCAAATCAGCCAAAAACAATATTGCCAGACACAGCAGCCAGTAGAGGAGAATTCAGAAGCCAGGTGAGAGGTGTCTATCATATTAAGGGGGCATTCTGCCTATTTATGTGAAATGCTGTCTATTTATGTGCCTCATGACAGCTGAATTTGTCTTGTTTAGTGCCTCATGATTGCTGAATTTGTATTGTTAGGGGCCTCATGATTTGTTAGGGGCCTCATGACTGCTGAATTTGTCTTGTTGGGGCATCATGATTTGTTGAGGGCCTCATGATTGCTGAATTTGTCTTGTTGGGGGCCTCATGATTGCTGAGTTTGTCTTGATGGGGGTCACATGATTGCTAACTGCGAGACTATGGGAAAAGCTGAATCATCATCATATGAGACAATAGCATTAAACCTACTTTTTTAGCTTTTTAAAACAGAAAATGAAACTGGGAGGTTCTAAAAAAAATGAATACATTTTTTTTCCAGGGGTAGAATGAATGAAATTGTTTATCTTCAGTTTATTTTCAGCTTGGATTTTCCATAATGTTCATGTATGAGTTAAAACGTTTGTACAGTATTTAGTTTAAATTGCTGTTGCCACTTTGCGATAGATAAGTGAATTTGGGTTGCAGTTTGGGCACTCGGCCTCCAAAAGGTTCACCACCACTGTCCTAATCTAATGTCCCACCATTGCTAAGTTCATGTAAATTTGTCTCCACCCATTACCACACCTACATTCTGGTCCATGGCACACCCATTTTTCGGTGCGGCGCGATAAGCGTGCCGCACAACGTGATCCTCATATTTTTGGCACGCTAGCTGCAGTGTGCTGAATTCTGCTTCCTACAGTATGTACAGTATAAGCTGTTCTCTAGTGCTTGCACTGTGTGCTGATTTACCTCCAGTGTGTACAGTATAAGGTGTTACTCTGTGCCTTTACGGAGTGTAAACCAGCTGTATTGTATGCTGATCCCTGCTACTTTCAGTATGTACAGTATTAGCTGTAAAGCCTGGTACACACATATAATTTTGATTTGCCAATTTTAGCTCTGTTTATCAAATTCATTGTCTGTTGGCCCACTTACTGCATGGGGGTTGTAAAATTGGTCAGTGATTGACCAATCAAAATTGTATGTGCGTATACATCTTTGATCTATGCCTATACTGATTGTAAATTATCTAAAGGACAGGGGGCCCCATCCAGTATTTCGATGGGCAGGCCTGTTATCTGTAGCTTACACCGCTGCTAAGTTCATGTATGCTTGGCCCCACCCATGGCCACGCCCACTCATTGCATGACCACACCCATTTTTTGCCACCACCCCCCCCCCCCACCTAGTGCCCACAGGTGCCCCCGATCTCCAAGGACCCTAGGAACGCCCCTGCTCCGCATCACGTTGTCCCGCCAGCCAATCGCCGCACAAAGCGGCCGCTCCAGGAAGTAAACACTGCACGTCACACAGTGCAGTGGTTATTAATTAGCCATGTGGCTAGGGACAATAGCGGACTCTCCCCTCCTCCTCTCCTGCACTGAGCATGTGCAAACAGTCTAACGCGGCTATAACCACGTATAACGCAGAGCATGCTGCACTTTCTTTGAACGTGCAGTGTTACACTGTAACGCAACGTGGGCACTGTGAGCAGCCCATTGATTTTTCATTACTGTGAGTTAGGCTGCGTTACAGGCTGCTCTAACGTGCGCCTGTAACATCCCACTGTGAAAGCAGCCTTAGTGTGAACAAACACAGACAAACAAACACAGAACACTTATATCGCGCTTTTCTCCTGGCGGACTCAAAGCGCCAGAGCTGCAGCTGCAGCCACTAGGACGCACTCTATAGGCAGTAGCAGTGTTAGGGAGTCTTGCCAAAGGTCTCCCACTGAATAGGTGCTGGCTTACTGAACAGGCAGAGCTGAGATTCGAACCCTGGTCTCTTGTGTCAGAGGCCGAGCCCTTAACCATTACTCCATCAAACCCTAAAGGAACTATAGTGCTGGGAACTGTGTTGCGCTATTGTTGGTTTTTTGTTGAACCGTGTTGTACTTCTAATCAACTCTGCAAGAGTTCATATTTATCTGTGATACCAGCGCACCTTTATTCTTTGTTAAAAGACTTCCGCGTATTTATATGAAAATTATGAGAAATTATATGAAATCAAGATTACCCACAAATCGTAATTACCATCAGAATTGTAATTGTAAAAATTCACGAAACCGATATTACTCATCATTATCAATACTACCTGAAGGTCCTCTTCTCCACCTCCTGACTACAAGAGGAGGTGGGTTCACAGTAAGTGGGGATGGAATTATGGTGCCATCTAGTCATACCCTCAATACGGGGTTAACAAATAGCCACCTCCCCCCACGTAAGTAGGGTTAAAGGGTCCTTTATTTCTGTAGACCACAATCACTCGCTGGTGGCCAGAATGCTACAGCATCCAGCTTGGTGATCATGTCCATGCAAACTTGCAGTGTTGCAAAATCATAAGCCCCTTGTCATCATAAACCAGGCACTTTGTTTTCCTCTCTAATCAGGCTCATCTTTTCCTGTTACTAGGGCAGATTAGGAGGGGGAATACTAACTGGAGGCTGGAAGAGGAATATAAATTGTTTTACCATCATACATTTCCTCTATGGTCCAAATCAGAAGATATTTTGCTTACAAAAAAAATAAAAAAAAGCTAAAAAATATTAAAGAAGCATCTGCGAGTGCAAGGCTGTCAGAAGCATGCTTTATCATCTTATATAGATGAATGGAAATCCAGAGTGGGATAAGTCTAACACAAAACATTGTACACAATCCAATCTATTCTTGTTGAAACAAGCCAAAACCCAAATTCCTCTAATCTAATATTTCCATGGCCTTCGCGGAGTAATACATTTCAGTACTGCAGAGAATAAGCTTGTGGGATGCTGCACAAACTAGTACAAGTCCAGTAAATCAGACAACTTTCTTTCGCATCTGTGTAATTGGTTTTTCCTCTTCTCCCTTGTGTTATAGCTGAAGTAATGAATGCTACTTGTTCGGAATTCAATAAGATGTATGTAGCATAACATTAAACAAAAAACGAAGCCGTAATGGAAATAGATTTAATTTTCACCTACCCTGAATGTGTTCTTGAATATGGTAAGCGCAGATTTATTTTCTTGTGCTGCATTGTGGAGTGTGTGCCCAGGACTGGCTTCCTCTGTGTGCCCATAAAGGAAATGCAGGGGTAAAGAAGCAGAGGGAAATCCTTTCTTTGTTCTTAACCATTTCTTTGTTGAAAGCCCTTTTTTGTGTTTATTTTGCTTGTATGTGCTAAGAAAATAAGAGTGTATGTGTGGTAGTGTTTGCTTCTACTTAAAGCAGGACTCCAGCCTAAAAATGCCATCCAGATGTAGATGGCAAGTGTCATCCATATGTGGATTGCATTTGCATTTTTACCTTTTAAAGGGAAGGTTCAGGGAGTCTCCAAAAAAAATAAAAATCCAAATCCACTTACCTGGGGCTTCCTCCAGCCCGTGGCAGGCAGGGCGTTCCCTTGGCGCCGCTCCGCAGGCTCCCGGTGGTCTCCGGTGGCGCACCCGACCTGGCCAGGCCAGCTGCCAGGTCGGGCTTCTTCTGCGCTCCAATTTGCGTGTCACTGGTGTGCGCTGACGTCATCGGACGTCCTCCGGGCTGTACTGCGCAGGTTCAGACCTGGCAGCCGGCCTGGCCAGGTCGGGCGCGCCACCGGAGACCACCGGGAGCCTGCAGAGCGGCGCCGAGGGCACGTCCTGCCTGCCACGGACTGGAGGAAGCCCCAGGTAAGTGGATTTGCATTTTAATTTTTTTGGGAGACTCCCTTAACCTTCCCTTTAAATGTTATTGATAAAGTGCTAACATACTGCACAGCATTGTACAATAGATAGGGGAGATATTACAACACTAAATAATGGTACACAGATACATTACAGCGTTAAAATATTGGAACACAAAATAATGATGTAACGATAACAATAGTGCACAGATTGCTATGTAGGAATCAATATAGCAGATGAGTCACTGATTCCATATGGTGGCGGAAAAGAGAACATGGGCAAGAATGCTCTGCCAAATAGGTTTACAATCTAAAAGCATTACTACTACACTCAGGATCACTGTGGCATTACTAAGAGCTCTTTTACATGGACGGCTTAGCTTCTGATCTGTTGCCCCCTGAGCTCCCTTTGGGGACAAGTTGAGGCCAGTTTTATACACCGGCCAGTCTGCACATGAGCTCCCGTCTATAAAAGTACTGCGTCACCCATTGACTCCAATGACTTCTGCTACTGCTGTTTCGCCATGGAAGTCATACAGTAACACACTGCTGACTTTGCATCAGCACGGCAGTGCTTCAGAAACTTCCAGCGCAATGTGATGGGTTAAGTGTGCCAGGCCCATTGACTTACATTGCTGTTGTGTTACCCTGCGGTAAAACAATTGCAATGCAAGTGTTGGCGGGGCCTAAAGGAAAGTGAGAGGCATAAGGGGGCTGCCCAGGGTCAAATTTGTACCTATTACCACCCAAGACCCAACCGCCACTTCAGAGTCTACATGCAGCCTAAACATGTATAGTAGCACTCTATATGATAGGATACAGTAGGAATAGGAGGCGCCCTTAATTGTACGGTATACACTCTATATATGTGTTGTTTCGGTTTAGGATAAACTCAAATAAGGTTCTTGCCTACCTTATACATGAAAACATCCACTCTTAGTGAATTTAAGATATTTATTTTCATATAGCACCTCAGACAACGCGTTTCGCGGCTCAAACTGCTTCCTCAGGTCAAAAATAGGGTGCTCACCAAATATCTGTAAGCTGCTGGGCGCCAGGTTCCCTTAATGTAACCATATGGCTGTGTTCATCATCGTAACCACATGTACATCAGAGCTTGACATGCATTGAAGTTATGTAACAGCAGAAAACCAACTCATAGATCACGGTGTGGCAGTTAGATGGACACTAGCGTTGGTTGTTTGGATTCAAAATAATGAATTATGAATACTCGAATACTGCAGAACAGCACACTTCAGCACCATTTCAGTTCCGAATAAGCAGGCAAGGTCTGGAGTAATTTACTACTTGTGCTTTGCCGTGCGTTTTACATAAAATGGTACTGAAGTGTGGTGTTTGGCAGTATTGGGGTGATTCTAAATTCGTTATGCCGAACTGGAACACCAACACTAACAGACACCTCTTCACTCCCATGCACGGAAACACCTGGCAGGCTAAGGACACTGTCTGAAAATGGCCTTAAAGAGTACAGAAAATGTTGAATATTATCAGATGTATAAACAGAAGATTGTTGAATGTACAGATGTGAGGTTGCTAATAGTGATGTCGCGAACCTCCGATTTTCGGTTCGCGAACCTCCGCGGAAAGTTCGGTTCGCGAAAAAGTTCGCGAACCGCAATAGACTTCAATGGGGAGGCGAACTTCAAAATTTAGAAACATTTCTACTGGCTGGAAAAATAATAGAAAACATGTTTCAAGGGTTCTAATAGCTGGAGCTTCCTCCTCCCGGAGGAAGGAGGGTCTCATCTGCCAGGAAATTATAGTATTTCAAAAGCCAGCTTACATACCGTGGCTGGGAATTTAACCCAAGTCTCAGTGTATGGTAGGTAACTAACATATCCATTATACCACCAACACTACTAGCTGAAACTAGCTGAAAATAGCCTAGCATGTACCATTTATGCTCAATCCAAGAGAAAAATTAGACAAGACAAATAACATTTATATCGCGCTTTTCTCCTGGCGGACTCAAAGCACCAGAGCTGCAGCCACTAGGGCACGCTCTATAGGCAGTAGCAGTGTTAGGAACACTTGCCTAAGGTCTCCTACTGAATAGGTGCTGGCTTACTGAGCGAACAGAGCCAAGATTCAAACCCTGGTCTCCTGTGTCAGAGGCAGAGCCCTTAACCATTACACCATCCAGCCACTGCTTAAGGATATGTAGCCAGGCATGGCCTTGCCTTTTGTGTTAAACAGTTGTCAAGAGAAAAATTAGACAAGACAAATAACATTTATATTGCGCTTTTCTCCTGGCGGACTCAAAGCGCCAGAGCTGCAGCCACTAGGGCACGCTCTATAGGCAGAAGCAGTGTTAGGAAGACTTGCCTAAGGTCTCCTACTGAATAGGTGCTGGCTTACTGAGCAGACAGAGCTGAGATTCGAACCCTGGTCTCCTGTGTCAGAGCCCTTAACCATTACACCATCCAGCCACTGCTTAAGGATATGTAGCCAGGCATGGCCTTGCCTTTTGTGTTAAACAGTTGTCAAGAGAAAAATTAGACAAGACAAATAACATTTATATTGCGCTTTTCTCCTGGCGGACTCAAAGCGCCAGAGCTGCAGCCACTAGGGCACACTCTATAGGCAGTAGCAGTGTTAGGAAGACTTGCCTAAGGTCTCCTACTGAATAGGTGCTGGCTTACTGAACAGACAGAGCCGAGATTCAAACCCTGGTTTCCTGTGTCAGAGGCAGAGCCCTTAACTATTACACCATCCAGCCACTGTTTAAGGATATGTAGCCAGGCATGGCCTTGCCTTTTGTGTTCAACAGTTGTCCAAAGAGAACCCCAGATAGCCAGGTAGATTCATCTCTCTCTCTCTCTCTCTCTCTCTCTCTCTCTCTCTCTCTCTCTCTCTCTCTCTCTCTCTCTCTCTCTCTCTCTCTCTCTCTCTCTCTCTCTCTCTCTCTCTCTCTCTCTCTCTCTCTCTCTAGTAGGGATGGTAACCGCTTTCCGCGGAATTGTATTTTTGAGCATAAATGGATTGAGCATAAATGGTACATGCTAGGCTGGCTTCAGCATGTAGTGTTGGTGGTACAGTGCCACTGCACCACCAACACTACATGCTGAAGCCAGCCTAGCATGTACCATTCATGCTCAATCCATTTATGCGCAAAAATACAATTCCGCGGAAAGCGGTGACCATCCCTACTAGAGAGAGAGAGAGAGAGAGATGAATCTACCTGGCATTCTGGGGTTCTCTTTGGACAACTGTTGAACACAAAAGGCAAGGCCTGGCTACATATCCTTAAGCAGTGGCTGGATGGTGTAATGGTTAAGGGGTCTGCCTCTGACACAGGAGACCAGGGTTCGAATCTCGGCTCTGTCTGTTCAGTAAGCCAGCACCTATTCAGTAGGAGACCTTAGGCAAGTCTTCTTAACACTGCTACTGCCTATAGAGCATGCCCTAGTGGCTACAGCTCTGGCACTTTGAGTCCGCCAGGAGAAAAGCGTGATATAAATGTTATTTGTCTTGTCTAATTTTTCTTTTGGATTGAGCATAAATGGTACATGCTAGGCTAGCTTCAGCTAGTAGTGTTGGTGGTATAATGGATATGTTAGTTATCTACCATACACTGAGACCTGGGTTCAATCCCCAGCCACTGTATGTAAGCTGGCTTTTGAAATACTGGAATTCCCTGGCAGATGAAACCCTCCTCCCTCCGGTAGGAGGGAGGAGAAGACTACAAGAGGCTAATTAAACTCTCCCTAGCAGAGTGTGTATAGCAGCTGTCCCTTAACTAATTAGTATAGGCAGACAAGTGAGTCAAATGGCTCAAGGACCTTGCCTTGTATAAGGGGGGGGTGGGGCTCCAGCAGTGAGAGCAGTCTGATTGGCAACAATGTGCCTGCTGACTGTGATATAGAGGGTCAAACTTTTGCTCAATAGAGCATTATGGGGCGAATCGAACTTCCGCAAAAGTTCGCCTGGTTCAGGCGAACGCGAACCACCAAAGTTCACCTGGAACCGTTTGCTACGTCTCTAGTTTCTGGATGAGAATTAGGCAACCACTAAGGGCACTTTCAGGGGACTGTTAAAACATCACAAACACTGGTCCGCATGACAGCCAGGGGCCCCAAGTCTCTCTCACTAGCTGGGGCCCCCAAACCACCATGCGATACCCAGAGGGAAGTGTGGGCAAGCCCTGGACCTCTCACCTCCAGGGAACTCACCCCCACCACCTCTATACTGAATGCCAACTGCAACAAACAATTGCTAACTCCCAGCTAGAGCAATATCCTGCCTCTATCTGGCCAGCAGACGCCAGTCAGCCAATCAGGTGTACTGTCATACACCATTTGCCTGCTGTACCAAATCTAGCAGGAATTGCATAAATTAGCATTTAGGTGGGAGGCTTCGGTTGGATGCAATCGTGGATTGCATCTGTTACAGGGACGCCCTGTGTAGGCACATCTCCCACATGGCCCCCTCCCTAACCACTCACCTGTCAACCGCATCCTGGAAGCTGCAAAAAAGAAATTTAAAATCACAAACACTGGTCCGCACGACAGCCGGGGGCCCCAGGTCAGCAGGCAAAGGGTGTGTGACAGTACATCTGATTGGCTGACTGGCGTCTGCTGGCCAGATAGAGGCAGGACATTGCTCTAGCTGGGAGTTAGCAATTGTTTGTTGCAGTTGGCATTTAGTATAGAGGTGGTGGGGGTGAGTTTCCTGGAGGTGAGAGGTCCAGGGCTTGCCAACACTTCCCTCTGGGTATCGCATGGTGGTTTGGGGGCCCCAGCTAGTGAGAGAGACCTGGGGCCCCCGGCTGTCGTGCGGACCAGTGTTTGTGATTTTAAATTTCTTTTTTGCAGCTTCCAGGATGCGGTTGACAGGTGAGTGGTTAGGGAGGGGGCCGTGTGGGAGATGTCCCTACACGGGGCGTCCCTGTAAACGATGCAATCCACGATTGTGTCCAACCGAAGCCTCCCACCTGAATGCTAATTTATGCAATTCCTGCTAGATTTGGTACAGCAGGCAAAGAGCTTGTCTCTGAAACTTCCTCACATTTTATTTTACCTGCTGTATGTTACATTCATGTAATTAAGGCGCCTGGAAATTTGGGCACAAGGCAATGCTGAAAAATCGCTCACCCTGGTCCTGCAAAAGTCCCACCGATGTTGATTACTATTCCCCCTCCGGGTCGCCATGGACTCGGGGGTAAGACATAATTCACCAGCCAGCTTTTGCTGTCGGCCATATTACGCTTTTTTTTATAGTAATTTGGGCTTTGTCTTTTAACAGCACCCAAATTACTGTCTGAGTGATGCGATGACAGGGTGTGTCCAAATTTCCAGAGCCCTTTTTGCCTGTCTCGCTCTATGTTAACTGCTCTACTATTATGAAATATAAGTAAGAGGAGCTATAATCAGGTGGTATAAGTTTGATTGTAGTTACAGTTTGAGGATATGATAGTGCCTTACAGGGCAGGTTAGACACATTCACACTGGGTTGAGTGGCTTCCATTTCCTCCATTGTCAAATCTATCTTATTTGTTGGCAAGAGTGCCGCAGACATGCATGGAAGGTGAGCTCCATTACACTCAGTCTTTGAAGCTCTGTATATATAATGGGTGAGCATGCATTGATTGTGTATTTATCTTCACATATGTGTATGTATGTGTACTGTGTACATGTGCATCTGTGTATGTATGATGTTGGGTGCATGTACAATATATGTGTTAGGGAAATTGGTAGATGAATTTGGGAACACTTTGGTGTTTAACCATTTTGGCCTTTTGGACGTGACTGTCACATCCAAAAGGCTGCTGCGCTACTGCACACTCCCACGCACGATCGCGTGCACGCTCCCGTGATGCCCCTGTTAGCCTTGAGATCAATGAATGGGAACATAGTTCCCATTCACTGATATAAGTCCCTGGTAGAAAGACCGACAGCTTATTATCAGAAGCCGCGGTCTTTCTGAATGAAAAAAAAAACTAAAAAAAAATCATGTCCTCCTTATATTACCTGTAAGAGAGAGTGCTCACTTACAGGATGGAATTAAAAAAAATTACTGTGGCCATCTTGTAATAGTAACTACATGTACGTACATTTTTTTAAACACAAAACACAATAAATTACATTTAAAATTAACTGTTTACCTCCCACACCCAAAAAATACCCAAATAAAAAATGTTTACTAAAAAAAAAAAAAAAACAATAAAAAAATAGTTACCTAAAGGTCTGAACTTTTTTAATATGCATGTCAAGAGGGTATATTACTAATATTGTTTAAATTCTAAGCTTGTAAATAGTGATTTATTTCCAAGTAAAATATTGGCACCATACATTGTGATAGGGACATAATTTAAATGGTGTAATAACTGGGACAAATGGGCAAATAAAATGTGTGGGTTTTAATTATGGTAGCATGTATTATTTTAAGGCTATAATGGCCGAAAACTGAGAAATAATGAATGTTTTCCATTTTTTTCTTAATATTCCTGTTAAAATGCATTTAGAAAAAAATAATTCTTATCAAAATGTTCCAGCCTAAGAAAGCCTAATTGGTGGTGGAAGAATAAGATATAGATCAATTCATTGTGATAATTAGTGATAAAGTTATTGGTGAATGAATGGGAGGTGAAGATTGCTCTGAATCATAAGGTGAAAAACAACTGTAGGCTGAAGTGGTTAATGACCTTGTGCCAGCCTGTTGTGAAAAATACTAACTGAAGGCAAAGTTTGTGTGGGGATTGCACAGAGTACTTAGCCTCTCACTTTGGTTGTGTATTGTGTATGGTGTGTTGTATGGTGTGAGTATATGTATGTGTAATGGTCGGGTGACCGTGCCGTCACAAATGACATTAATCCCTGCCCTGGGATGCTGGAGAAGGGCGGGCGGATGGTCTAATTTCAAGCCAGGTCATACATGGGTAATCAGATACAGGTTGGTGAAATAAGGCAGGAGGATTGTCTAAGTTCAAGCCAGGTCATACACAGGTAATCAGGTACAGGTTTATGGGATAAGGCAGAAGGATCGTCTAAGTTCGAGCCAGGTCATACACAGGTAATCAGGTACAGTTTGGTATATCACAGTAACTTAGCTAAGCACCCATGAGTATATAGATACCACAGCACAGCACAGTGACTTAGCTAAGAACACACTCAGGAAAGATATCGGACACTACAGTAATGCAAGGAGCAAGCTCACTGTCAGCCTATGTGCAGCGCACTACACGCTATAACAGGCGTGCAGCCGCGGTTAAAAAATGCTTAAATAACCCCCGGCCGCATCACTTCCGGAATGCCCGCCGCCTGGTCGCATAGGGAGGATGCATGTTTAGACGTGTCCGACCCGTGCACCCTTTGGAACGCATGCGCCTGCTCACTGCTGCTGGAGAAGACGTCGTGGGACGCAAGCCGGAAGCGTCCGAATCATCGCAGGCGCGCGGACCAGGTTGTATCATTACAGTATGTGTGTACAGGAGTGTAAATACAGTCATAAGCCCAACAGTAAAACTGTGATGATACTCCTCTACCAGCACCATCCCCTCCTTGGGGATGAGAAAAGATGCAGTCATCATCATGTGCTTGGTGGGGAAAAAAAATAAAGAAACGTGAATGCGTGTGTGTTGGAAAAGGTCCACACTAACAAGTATGTGCAAGAGCATTACATAATGTATGTAGCACCTAAGAACTGAACCTGCCAAATGGAAGACCTGTATTTCCATTATCTGTTTATACAAAGCATTACTTAGCCTTTATTCATACATTTGTTGCAATAATTTCCCCTTAAATGATTTTTCTTTTGCAGCAAATAAATATTAGCTATTTGAATTTAAGATTTGGTTTACTTACACATAGTTACCGTTGACCCACTTTCATTGTGTTTTCACATGGTACAGTTTAATAGACTTTTGTAATCCTCATTAACACATTTTTCAAGCTCCATTTGATGTATATTTTACTTATCTAGGGTATAGGATAGCCATCTGCTTCTCAGAAAAAATGTGCCGAAACCTTGCAAGATTGTGACTGTAACTGTAAGTTGAGTAAACTTGTGCTGTCATACCCAGCAGTCCTTCGGGAGACCACCGCCTAGCCCATCAGCTGTTGTTAGATGGCTGCCCTATTCCCTAGGACAAATTTAGTCAGCAGATCATAGATTCCTGCAAGCTCTGCAAGCTCAAAGACTTCTGTAATGGAATTCTTACCAAGTGCAAATACTAAGCGTCCTTTTACACTTAATCAGTTGCTCTCAGTTAAAACAGGAAGAAAACTGATTTTCAAAGTAAGTCCCATGTTTTCCTATGGCACCTTTCACACTTGAAGGGATACTTAAGTAAAAAAAAAAATGATTTTTACTCACCTGGGGCATCCCTCAGCCCCCTGAAGCTGTATGGTGCCCTCGCAGCCCCGCTCCGATCATCCTGTCCCCGCCGGCGGCTACTTCCGGGTTCGGTGACAGCCGCCGACAGGCTGGGAACGCAAGTGATTCTCCGCGTTCCCAGCCGCTATATCACCCTCTATGCTGCTATAGCGTATATGTAATACACTATAGCAGCATAGAGGGTAATATGGCGGCTGGGAACGCGGAGAATCACTCGCGTTCCCAGCCTGTCGGCGGCTGTCGCCGAACCCGGAAGTAGCCGCCGGCGGGGACAGGAGGATCGGAGCGAGGCTGCGAGGGCACCATACAGCTTCAGGGGGCTGGGGGATGCCCCAGGTGAGTAATAATCATTTTTTTGACTTAAGTATTCCTTTAACGCGTTTTAACTGAAATCTTCTTCCCAATGCACTGCTATGGGAAAAAACGCGTACCAACGGGCACTAACGCGTACTAACGCATACTAACGCACACTAACGCATACCAACTGATTAAGTGTAAAAGGGCCCTAAATGAGTGTGAAGTTGTATCTGTATGCTTCTCACATCAGTTTTAGGCCAGATTTTAGATCTCCGGGGAGCATTGCGGTGTGATGTTCCGCCCCCTCACATTGTACTGCAACACCAAAAAAGCGATTCATATGACCCTGCGGCAGACTGCGCCATCGCCGTCCCTTTCCCAGTGACGTGCTCCCTCCTGTACAGGAAGTACATCACTGGTATTCCCAGCTTCCCTCTCGTATTTGCTTCATTCCATGTATGCCCGTTGCACTGCCACCGCCAACAAATTTAACATTTGTGTGTCGCCTATTGGCTACAATGCATTCCGCTGCTGCTGCGTCGCAGTGGAAGTAACAGAGTAATGCACTGTTGCCTTTGCAGTGGGTTGGCAATTAATCAGAAGCTTCTGGTGCAAGGTGACACGGTAAGTGTACTGGGCCACATACCCTTTCATTGCTGTTGCGCTACCTTGTGTGCAGATAGGGTAACGCAAGGCAAAAAAAGCGTATAAGGGTAAAAGTGGCCGTAAGCAAACCTGTGACAGAGTTAGATACCTAAGTAGTGGGAAGCCCCTGGATACTCTTGAGGCTTCTCAGATCATCCTTGATCTCACTGCTGTTGCATGGGACCCTCTTCTTGTTTATGGCCATACTCTCATCCATGTGCAAGCAAGGCTGTGCATGTGTGCATAGGGAACCTCTTGTGCACAGAGAAAAAAAGCATGCACAAGCAGCTTCAAGCTACTGCACAGGCATGCACATGCACAGCACGGCCGTGCTCATACACTAACAGGTGCCTGACCACAAAACCAAGTTTGACAATCCCTTGTTAAATATGAGAGACCCTGCACTGAAAAGGTGGACCACAGTATAACCTGACAAAGGCGTGGACAGCACTTAGTGATGCCAGAGAGCACGTACATGACCATGCTCTGCTAACTTCTCGTCCCTCCACATGACCATCACTCCTGTAGCTCTGGCCAAGCTTGGGGGCTGAGGAAGGACCCGCTGATGGCTTGACACACTCTTTTTTCTTCTACTGCATGTAAGTGCAATTTAATGTGTGTTTTTTTTAAATAAAAGGTTAATGCACTATCAGATCGCTCCTCCCTTTTTTGTCTTGGACACAGGATGATCTAAAGGCTTACCCTACTGAGATAACTATCCTTTCTTTTTTTGGCCACTTCAGGCATGCTTTAACCACCTGAGCGGTTTGGACGAGCTCAGCTCGTCCAACACCGCCGGAGGTCGCCGCTCAGGCCCTGCTGGGCCGATTTTCATCAAATAAAAAGCAGCACACGCAGCCGGCACTTTGCCAGCCGCGTGTGCTGCCTGATCGCCGCCGCTCTGCGGCGATCCGCCGCGAGCAGCGGCGAAAGAGGGTCCCCCCAGCCGCCTGAGCCCAGCGTAGCCGGAACAAAAAGTTCCGGCCAGCGCTAAGGGCTGGATCGGAGGCGGCTGACGTCAGGACGTCGGCTGACGTCGATGACGTCACTCCGCTCGTCGCTATGGCGACGATATAAGCAAAACAAGGAAGGCCGCTCATTGCGGCCTTCCTTGTTTATTCTGGGCGCCGGAGGCGATCGGAAGATCGCCTCCGGAGCGCCCTCTAGTGGGCTTTCATGCAGCCAACTTTCAGTTGGCTGCATGAAATAGTTTTTTTTTTATTTAAAAAAAAACCCTCCCGCAGCCACCCTGTCGATTTAATCAGAACGCCAGGGTGGTTAAGTGTAGTTAATTTATTAGAACTCTGTGTGCATGGTACAGGTCAGCTGAAACTGAATTTTAAACAAAAATACCGCCTACACATATAGACTTGTTCTGGAGGTGCTCCTGGTGAGGTTGTCAGCAGGTAATAGTTTAGGGAGAAATGTAATATTCCAGTAGTATTTTGAAAAACTATGACTGGCAAGAGAAGCTAATTAAATTATTAAGAGTCTGATTAATTTACTCTAGTTATCTAATGAATTAATTTTCCTCATTTGTTTTTCATCTGATCTTCAGAAAACCTTTTAAAGCGGACCTGAACTCATAACTTCCTCTCTGCTCTAAAAGATAGGCAACAGCACAATAACTTTTAAAGAAAAACTTTCCTTTGTTACAGCTGAGACAAATCCTACAATAAATATGCAGTGTATCTACTTCCTGTTTTCATGGGAGCAGACAATTGTCAACATCCTGTGTTTACTAATTACATCTCTGCTGTGGCAGTCAGCTGGCACAGCTAAGGGATCAAATTACAACTTGTGATTAGTCACAGATGAGGGGGATTAGAGAGACTAAACTCTCTAAATACACACAAGGTGCATTTCTCTGTTTTCCTTCTGTCCTGTGTACGAGTTTGGCTCCACTTTAACGGACACCAAGCAATGCTAAAGCAAGTGCTAAAAATAAAAGTGAGAAAAGATATATTAAGAAGTAACATTTTACTGTGTCATTTCTATTGTTTATTAAGCACTAAAAAGGTTAAAAATAAGCGGAGAGAGATAATCCATTAGATAAGTTCTGTGAGTGAACCCATATGTTTCTTACCAACTTGAAGGCCCAAAGGAGACTGAATGAGATGTGATCTTCTCACCAGTTATCATTAACCTCCTTAGCGGTAACCCCGTGTGTGACACGGGGTAAGCCGCCGGAGGGTGCCGCTCAGGCCCTGCTGGGCCGATTTACTTAATTTTTTTTTTGCTGGACGCAGCTAGCACTTTGCTAGCTGCGCCAGCACCCCGATCGCCGCCGCCGCGCGCCCAATCGCCGCTATCCGGTGCGGCGCGCGCCCCCCCCCCCCCAGACCCCGAGCGCTGCCTGGCCAATCAGTGCCAGGCAGCGCCGAGGGGTGGATCGGGTCTCCCAATGACGTCCCGACGTCGCTGACGTCGGTGACGTCATTCCGCCCCGTCGCCATGGCGACGGGGGAAGCCCTCCAGGAAATCCCGTTCTTTGAACGGGATTTCCTGATCGCCTATCGCCGGAGGCGATCGGCGGGGCTGGGGGGATGCCGCCGAGCAGCGGCTATCATGTAGCGAGCCCTCGGCTCGCTACATGATTTTAAAAAAAAATAATTTAAAAAAAACTGCTGCGCTGCCCCCTGGCGGTATTTTTCATACCGCCAAGGGGGTTAATAGATGTATTACAGAGATTTCTGATGAGCTGTGATTTGGCATTTTTCTGATAATGTGCTATAGAGGGTCGGATTTACCATAAGGCACTGTAGGCACGTACCTACAGATGCCGGATGATGGAAAGGCGCCTCTCTCCCTCCTTCCCTATGCAGAGGCCTGATAAGAGTGTAAATGAGAGGTTACTCACCCTGCAACCGGCTTTCCACTAACGAGATCTCTTTTTAGTCAGGGACACCTCTAGCTACTTAGTACTGAGGTTCCTCTAGTTACCTAATACTTGCGGCGAGGGCCGGTTCTAGTAACAATGGGGCCCCAGGGCAAAATTAACAGGGGGCCCCCCAACAGACACCTTGACCAAAAAGCGGCATTAGAGGCCCTTTGCTGCAGCCAGTGCTGGCCCTGCTTGGGGCACCTGTAGCTACTTAGGTAGAGATGGGCCAAAGTATTCGCCAGGCGAATAATTCGCAGCGAAGATCGCGTATTCACATTTGCCACGTCAGTCGAATACATGGTGGATTCGGTTTGCCCCTTATACATCATCATTGAGCTAAACTTTAAACCCCTTTACCT
The DNA here is from genome assembly GCF_040937935.1 of Hyperolius riggenbachi. Classification (NCBI taxonomy): domain Eukaryota; kingdom Metazoa; phylum Chordata; class Amphibia; order Anura; family Hyperoliidae; genus Hyperolius; species Hyperolius riggenbachi. The sequence continues at coordinate 181,816,393 of NC_090649.1, read as the reverse complement.
CAAAATCAGCAAGCATCCCCTCCTGGACCCACCACCCCCCTGTAAAAACACCAGGACGGCAGCCATCTTAGAGTCATTCTGCGGCTGCAGTGTTAGTGAGAGCAGGGAGAGAGCTGCTGCACATAGGGAAAGCGTTAGCTAGGTCTCTGTTCTGTGTCCTCAGTGCAGATTCTTGCTGCTACCACATTGTCCTGAAAAGCTAAGCCCTTCTTAGGGCTGATACATTGCTTTTCTTGCTATTGTATTGCTCTTATGTGGCCACTGCCAGTGAACAAGTTAACTGCTGGAGACAGGTTTGCTGGTCCTAGTAGTGCACTGACCATAATCCAATATTCCTTCACACTACTAATGGCATCTAGTATCCACTGGCCCCTGCGTAAAACCTCAGTGCTGCAGGAGACAGGTCTGCTGGTCCTAGTAGGGCACCGAACATAACCCAGTAATCCTTCCTACCACTACTGGCATACAGTATCCACTAATGGCCCCTGTATAAAACCTCAGTGCTGTAGGAGACAGGTCTGCTGGTCTTAGTAGGGCACCGAACATAACCCAGTAATCCTTCCCATCACTACTGGCATCCAGTATCCACTAATGGCCCCTGTATAAAACCTCAGTGCTGTAGGAGACAGGTCTGCTGGTCCTAGTAGGGCACCGAACATAACACAGTAATCCTTCCCATCCCTACTGACATCTAGTATCCACTATTGGCCCCTGTATAAAACCTCGGTGCTGTAGGAGACAGGTCTGCTGGTTAAGGCCTCAGTGCAGGATCAGTGTTTTTTTAGTCACTTAACCTTCCTGGCGGTAAGCCCGAGCTGAGCTCGGGCTATGCCGCCGGAAGGCACCGCTCAGGCCCCGCTGGGCCGATTTGCATAATTTTTTTTTTGCTGCACGCAGCTAGCACTTTGCTAGCTGCGTGCAGTGCCCGATCGCCGCCGCTACCCGCCGATCCACCGCTATCCGTCGCGCCGCAGCCGCCCCCCCCCCCCCCAAGACCCCGTGCGCTGCCTGGCCAATCAGTGCCAGGCAGCTCTATGGGGTGGATAGGAATCCCCATTGACGTCACGACGTCGATGACGTTGGTGATGTCATCCCGCCCCGTCGCCATGGCGACGGGGGAAGCCCTCCAGGAGATCCCGTTCTTTGAACGGGATCTCCTGATCGCCGACCGCCGGCGGCGATCGGAGGGGCTGGGGGGATGCCGCTGAGCAGCGGCTATCATTTAGCGAGACTTTGTCTCGCTACATGAAAAAAAAAAAATTAAAAAAAAAAGATTTGCTGCCCCCTGGCGATTTTTTAGCAAACCGCCAGGAGGGTTAACTGTCATTGAACTATGTCAGCCTGACCATAGAGGCTGGAAAACCTGCACTCCCACAATTGTGCGCACATGCACGGCGACCACTACACACCAATACATAAAGATTGCGGTCGAGAGGACTAACATTTATGTCCTGGAGGTGTCAACTAGTAAAAACAAAGATATGCTCACCTGACGTAATCACTAAAGGTCTTTGCGGTTGTTTGTGGTGTGTTAAACGTGGTGTTTCGTCTGTCAGTATGAAGCGGGTGTAACCTTTACACTACCTGACTGACGTGCACATGCCTGATGTTTACTCCACCAATTTAGGAATGTAATGTGATTTCTGCCCTTTAGCGATTAACACATGACTCTGCATCAACTCCGTAAATTTTGGTGCGTCTTTTTCCATGGATCCCCCTCCGGTCCAGGTGTTAGGCCCCTTGAAACAACTTTTCCTTCCCTTTTGTGGTCAGAAACAGTCTTTGTAGGTTTTAAATTCTCCTGCCCTTTGAAAACTATGGAGATTCCCCAGATTCGCACATTTTTACAGAGATTTGCATTCGAAAATTGCAAACCAAAAATGTGATATTCAGCCCATCACTAGTTTTAGTTAGCCAGAAGCACCTTCAATCTTAAGGGGCACCTGTAGCTATCTTTGACAGGCAAGGGAAGTAAGGGAGATGTGACAGCTGGGACAGCCAGCACACTTGTGGTGCTGTTTGGTGGGGGTTGGTAAGTTCGTGAAGGGCAAAATCTAAGTTGCAACAACATCTGTGCCGATAGGCTCCTGTGAGGTAAATCAGTGCCTGGCTATTACATTTTGTGATACTGACCACATTGCAAGTGTAGGGAGTATGGAAATACTGATGCTTGCACTACCTTTATCTGACACTAGAAGTCACCCTCCTGTATAAAACACTGATATTGTATACTCCAAAAGGAATGATTTGTATGGCTTGGACTAATGTGGTGAAATTATGTTGTTATATGTACCTTTTTGATTTCTGACAGGTGGAAGTAATCACATGTAATTACCAGTATGAGTTCAGTGTTGCTAGCCTCATGAAAATGACTATTTCATCCATATCGTGCAACTATCTGGGATCCTGCAGAATTCCACTCTATCCACCACAGCCGACAAAGGTAGGTGACTGGTCATGATTTTTATGATTACATCCAGACAGTTGTGCAATTTGATGTATTGTTTTTCAGTAAAAGTGTGTTTTAAAGAGAATCTGTAGTTAAAAATAAAAAAAAGATACTCACCTATAGAGAGTGAAGACTCTGAGTCCTATACAGCCTTCCCATTCTCCTCACAGGTCCCGCGTTCCAGCACTGGATCCCCGGTTCAAATCTCTCGCTGTGGAAGGCTTCAGAAATCTTTGGGAGCACTCAGGCTCCTGAAGATGGGCGGTTCTGTACTGCACGCGAGAGCGTGAGAGAGGGCACTCGCGTATGCACAGTAGAGAGCTACCGTCTTTGGAAGCTCAAGTGCTTCTGAAGACTCCTGAAGCCCATCACCAGAAGCGGAGGAGAGCAGTCCATGACCCATGGGGCGTAGACTGTTAATGGGGGAGTCTGCAGGGGAACGTGGGGACCATGAGGAGACCGGAAAGGCTCAAGAACCCAGAGCCGTCCTTCTCCTTAGGTGAGGATCTGTTTTGTTATTTTTATTTTCACTTCTGATTCTTTTTAAGCAGGGTCTCACTTTAATCGTTTACTTATTTACTTTTACCTGAGAGATGGACGTTAGCTTTATTATACCTAGCACATGACAAATTATACAGCACGATATACCCTCTTCTTTCCTCCCCCTTTTTCTGAAATGCTTATCCTCATAGACTTTCTTCTTGCAAGCAGTAAGGGAAAGTATACTTTGGAAACAGTCTGTTTCTCAGAACACTAGGTGTCTCTGTTTCCTTTCATAAGAACTCCTCCAATATTTTCCATTGTATTATTAATTTTATAACGTTATTGCTATAACAATTTAGATAATTATTGATACAAATAAAGCTCACTCTCTGAGAACAGTATTTATGCTTCATAATATTATTTGCTTAAAGTGCATTTTCAGAAACAGAAATAAAATAGTTGCTAATGTTCTAACTTAGAGAGGGGAAGAGTATGGATGAGGAAACTAATTCATATGAATTGCAAATGATCCTGATTCTATGCGAAGACACGTTTTCAAAGCAAAAATACAGTCACAGTTTCTCCTGTACTCCAATAAATGAATCAGACTATATTAACATGTATAAAAGTTCTGTTTTTTTGTTTTGTTTTGTTCAGTGCTTTGAGTTTACTTTTTGGTCCACTGCTTTATCAGTGTAATGATCAGTAACAGCTCTTAACAGCACGATAGTCAGTACTTTATTCAGAGTGTGATCACACGTGTTTTTAGTGCTCAGTAACACAGGATTACTCCTATGTGATAGTCCTTGGCTGTAGGGACTATCACTAGGTAGAGTGGTCGTACAGGCAATATCGGTAACATATTGGTCAGGAGGCAGTACAAAGTCATCAGGCAAAGGCGTAGTGAGAAACAGGCAAAAGTCGGTAACAGATCAGATGAGCGAAGGTACAAAATCAGGAGGCAATATCAGAGTCGAGGTCGGGCCGGGGTCGGCAACAATCAGATAGGCAGAGTACAGAATCGAGAGGCAGAGAGCAGAGTCAAGGGTACAGGCAAAGAGTCATACACAAATAATCAATACAATAATAATAATTACTTTTACAAGTATAATAATAATAATCCTAGCTATGTGTGAATCCCCGGGGTCCTGCCGGATCAAACACACTGGGAACTGACTAAGGTCTGAGAGCTTAACCGCAAAGTATCAGCAACAATGAGCAGACAATGAGCTACTGACAGCTCGGGTCTAAAATACAGACAGGTAACCCTGCAGTTCCGCCCAGCGCGCTTCAGCCAATTAGGAGCGGTGATCGGTCCTGCCAAGTCAGCTGATTGGCCGGTCAGCTGACCCGCCTCCTCAAAGCACGTGCGTGCGCAGTTCTACAGAGATGTACCCTGGAGAGACCTGTCCTGCCTGGCGGAAATGACTGAGAAGACGCGGTGAGATCCGCGGTCGCGTCAGACGCGGAAGTGGCGGCCTCACCGCTCCCTTCGGCGGAGGTAACTACTAGAGATGTCGCGAACCTCCGATTTTCGGTTTGCGAACCCTGTTCACGAACCTCCGCGGAAAGTTCAGTTCGCTAAAAAGTTCGCGAACCGCAAGAGACTTCAATGGAGATGCGAACTTCAAAATTTTCTATTGGCTGGAATAATGACAGTAAACATGTTTCAAGGATTCTAATACCTGGACCTCCCTCCACCTATTCCCTCCTCCCTCCTACCAGAGGGAGGAGGGTCTCATCTGCCAGGGAATTCCAGTATTTCAAAAGCCAGCTTACACACCGTGGCCAGGGATTGAACCCAGGTCTCAGTGCATGGTAGGTAACTAACATATCCATTATACCACCAACACTTCTAGCTGAAGCTAGCTCAAGCTAGCCTAGCATGTACAATTTATGCTCAATTCAAAAGAAAAATAACATTTATATCATGCTTTTCTCCTGAAAGACTCAAAGCACCAGAGCTGCAGCCACTAGGGCACGCTCTATAGGCAGTAGCAATGTTAGGAAGACTTGCCTAAGGTCTCCTACTGAATAGAGCGTGCCCTAGTGGCTGCAGCTCTGGAGCCTTGAGTCCGCCAGGAGAAAAGTGTGATATAAATGTTATTTGTCTTGTCTAATTTTTCTCTTTACAACTGTTGAACATGAAAGGCAAGGCCATGCCTGCCTACAGATCCTTAAGCAGTGGCTGGATGGTGTAATGGTTAAGGGCTCTGTCTCTTACACAGGAGACCAGGGTTTGAATCTCAGCTCTGTCTACTCAGTAAGCCAGCACCTATTCAGTAGGAGACCTTAGGCAAGTCTTCCCAACACTGCTACTGCCTATAGAGTGTGCCCTAGTGGCTGCATCTCTGGTGCTTTGAGTCTGCCAGGAGAAAAGCATGATATAAATGTTATTTTTCTTTTGGATTGAGCACAAATTGTACATGCTAGGCTAGCTTCAGGTAGAAGTGTTGGTGGTATAATGGATATGTTAGTTACCTACCATACACTGAGACCTGGGTTCAATCCCCAGCCACAGTATGTAAGCTGGCTTTTAAAATACTGGAATTCCCTGGCAGATGAGACCCTCCTCCCTCTGGTAGGAGGGAGGTGGTAGGAGGGAGGAAGCTGTCCCATAACTAATTAGTGTAGGCAGACAAGTGAGTCAAATGGTATAAGGACCTTGCTTGGAGGAGGAGAGGGGGGGAGGGAGTGGGCCTCGAGCAGTGTGTTTGGCAATAATGTGCCTGCTGATGTAGAGGGTCAAAGTTTTGCTCAATAGAGCATTATGGGGCGAATCGAACTTCCGCAAAAGTTCGCCTGCTGCAGGCGAACGCGAACTACCAAAGTTCGCCTGGAACCGTTCGCTACATCTCTAGTAACTACCATACTCCTAACAATCAGTCACTAAGCTGGTACACACTGATGTCACCATACAGATATGTTTATCACCATACAGATAAGGCTTGATTTAATGCATGAAGCTTCTGTGCTACATGAATTGTAAGCAGCATACTGCTATATTGCTGACCGCCCATCTCTTTATTGATCTGGATAATACACTAATATGCAAGATGGCTGCTTCCAGTAGTCACTGGATTATGTAATTGTTACAATTATTATTATTATTATTATTATTTAGTATGCATATAGCGCCGACATATTACGCAGCGCTGTACAGTGTATATATACACATATATATCTTGTCACTAACTATCCCTCAAAGGAGCTCACAATCTAATCCCTTCCATTGCCATATGTCTATATTATGTAGTGTAAGTACTGTAGTCTAGGGCCAATTTTAGGGGGAGCCAATTAACTTATCCGTATGTTTTTGGGATGTGGGAGGAAACCGGAGTGCCCGGAGGAAACCCACGCAGACACAGAGAGAACATACAAACTCTTTGCAGATAGTGCCCTGGTTGGGATTCGAACCGGGGACCCAGCGCTGCAAGGCGAGAGCACTAACCACTACGCCACCGTGCGTCACAATACGAAAAGCTTATGTAATATGGCTCTTTTGGAATAAGCAATTTAATTAAATCTATGTACTGCACCACTGCTTTGGAATTGGTATAGTGTAACTGGTCAGAGAATGACCTATTTGGGAACAATTTAATCACTTGTTTCACTAAAAAATAAAGTCCCTTGGGAAGCCCAATGCAGTGCCTAGTTCCAAAGTACCGTATATACTCGGCTATAAGTCGAGAAATTCAGGACTGACTCAAAGTATAAAAGTGGGGGGGGGGGACTTATACCCGAGTAGTCCTAAATTTCCCAACTTACAGCCAATATACCGGTGTGTTTTTAATACCCATCTCCCTCCCACTCACCATCATCCAAAGGGATTCAATTTCCTACTTGCGCTGTTTAAACCTGTGCAAAGTGATTTCCGCGGCAGAAGTCGCCACCCCCATCAGCGTGTCCTCTCTTCTCCCTTCACTCCCTTCACTCGCGCTGTACTCCGTGCTGTAGCGTAGCCCCGACCCCCGATGTCAGAAGATGGAAGCTATGCGAAATCACGGAGGTCAGCACGAGTGAAGGGAGAAGAGAGAAAGCAGCTCACGTGATGGGGATGATGGCTTCTGCTGCGGGAATCATTTTGCACGGGATTAAACAGTGCAAGTAAGAAATTGATAGAGACTGCTCCCTTTGGGTGATGGTGGGAGGGAGGGGGGAAATTAAGGGCAGCAAGTGTTTGGGTGATGGTGGGAGGGAGGGGGGAATTAAAGGCAACACGTGTTTGGGTGGGGAATTAAGGGCAGCAAGTGTTTGGGTGATGGTGGGAGGCAGGGGGAAATTAAGGGCAGCAAGTGTTTGGGTGATGGTGGGAGGGAAGGGGGAATTAAGGGCAGCAAGTGTTTGGATGATGGTGGGAGGTGAGGGGTGAAATGGAGACAGGGGCTCCCTATGGGTGATGGTGGGTGGGAGAGAGGGGGGAATCACAGGCAGCATGGGTATGGGGGAGTTGCAGGCAGCATGCATTTGGGTGATGGTGGCGCGGATATAGAGTTACAGGCAGAAGGTTAATGGCTGAATGTGTGCTTGAGGAGTTATAGGCTGTACTTTGGGGCCAGGAGGGTATAATGACTACAATGTTGTATGAAATTCATCCACTTACCCATCCTGATCCCCAAGTGCAGCCATTAACTTTGCTGGATAGACTTATACATGAGTAATTGAAAAATTCCAGCTTATGAGGGTCAAATATTGGGGTCGACTTATACACGGGGTTGACTTGTATCCGAGTATATACGGTAGTAAACTTGTTTGTGTTCATTCTGAACATGCTTTTATTTGTTGTAGGGTTTTTTTTAATGCTTGTGAGCCAGACAATGACAGCCACCATCAGACACCTGTATAGCTTGATAAAGAACTCTGTGATAAAGTCCGGGCTGGTTCTTGCATGAAGCAATTTGAAGCTTGTGTTCAGGGTGGCTGCAACTAGAGAGCAATCAGAGAGCAACAAGTTGGCAAATGTACACAGCATGATGCAGAGCAGAGGCTGCCTGCAGGGTCTGTGGGAAAAAAAACTGTCTGCTCTCTCACCATTGTTCTAATGACTGCATGTGCACAGCCAGATAAGGTATTAGATACAGGTTGAAAAAGATGTTGACTGTCCCTAGACTCCCAGGAGACACATTCCTTGGATACTTATCTGATTGTATGAATTGTCTGATTACAGGTGGCTGGGCTGTTATAATATGCAGGACACTAAGCAAACAACAGAGAGGGTAAGAGCTTCAGTGGAAGGCCATCTATATTACACTGTCTGCAGAGGGCTTGGTTAAATCCTCTGCTTGCATGGCTTAACCACTTCAGCCTACAGTGTTGTTTACCTTATGCATCCGAGCAACTTTCACCTCCCATTCATTCGCCAATAACGTTATCACTACTTATCACAATGAAATGATCCATATCTTGTTTTTTTTGCCACCATTTAGGCTTTCTTTGGGTGATACATTTTGCTCAGAATTATTTTATTCTAAATTTTAACAGGAAGATTAAGAAAGAAATGGAAAAAAAATCATTATTTTTCAGTTTTTGCCCATTATAGTTTGAAATTAATACATGCTACCATAATTAAAACCCTTGTATTTTATTTGCCCATTTGTCCCGGTTATTACACCATTTAAATTATGTCCCTTTCACAATTTATGGCGCCAATATTTTATTTGGAAATAAAGGTGCATTTTTTTCAATTTGTGTCCATCACTATTTACAAACGTTAGAAATTATATTAAAGCGGATCCGAGATGAAAAACTAACTATAACAAGTAACTTGTCTATATATCTTATCTAAAGTTTAGATAGTTTAAACAGCAAATCTAGCTGCAAACAGCTTTAATAGAATATGGTTATTTATTCCTGTGATACAATGACAACAGTCACGTTGTTTGCAAACATTACACAGAGGCAGGCTTATCTGCACCATTAGCACTCAGACTGAAAAAACCCTAATCCCCTCCTCCCTTCTCCCCTCTGCCTCTGAAATCTCTGGCTAGAAATACCCCCCCCCCCTCCTCCTGCCCAGACTGAGCTCCCATGAGCCTTTGCTACTGCCAAGGCTCTCTGAAAAACTGGGCGAGTCTTTTTCAGTTTATAGGGAATTAGAGTATTAAAACAAAAACAAAAAAAGTATTTGGCTTGAGGAATTCCCTATAAACCATAGGAAAGGAACACAATTATGCAATGAGTAAAATTTCATCTCGGATCCACTTTAATATACTCTCTTGACATGCATATTCAAAAAGTTCAGACCCTTCGGTAACTATTTATGTTGTTTTTGTTCTTTTTTTTTTAATTGTAATTTTTTTAAAAAAAAATTTAACTAAAAATTTTATTTGGGTAGTTTTTGGTGTGGGAGGTAAACAGCTAATATTAAATGTAATATAATGTATTTATTTAATAAAAAAATGTATGTAGGTGTAGCTTTACTATTTGGCCACAAGATGGCCACAGTCAAAAAGTCCTGGAAGTGAACGATCTTGCTTCCAGGAAGCATTAGGAGGATGGGAAACTTTTTTTTCTGCAGAAAGACCGCGGCCTCTGATAAGGGTTTTTCTGCGGGGGACTTAGATCAATGAATGGGGACTATATTCCCATTCATTGATCTCAGGGCTAACGGCAGGCGGCGGGAGCACGCGCATGGGACACTGGCAGCAGCAGAGTCTATCTGGATGGCTATATCCATCCAGATAGACTTAAGTGGGCAGCACGGTGGCGTAGTGGTTAGCTCTCTCGCCTTGCAGCGCTGGGTCCCTGGTTCGAATCCCAGCCAGGGCACTATCTGCAAAGAGTTTGTATGTTCTCTCCGTGTCTGCGTGGGTTTCCTCCGGGCACTCCGGTTTCCTCCCTTATTCCAAAAACATACAGATAAGTTAATTGGCTGCCCCTAAAAAATTGGCCCTAGACTACAGTACTTAGACTACATAATATAGACATTTGTCAATGGTAGGGATTAGATTGTGAGCTCCTTTGAGGGACAGTTAGCGACAAGACAATATATATATATACTGTACAGCGCTGCGTAATATGTCGGCGCTATATAAATACTAAATAATAATAAAATAATAATAATAAGTGGTTAAACAAAGGATACAAGAGGTAAAAAAAAAACTGAATGAAAGAGCATACATACATGTTCATTTAATTGTACACAAATGAGGACTGTGCTCTTCTTCCCTCTGCACAGGTCCATTCTGCCATTTTTTGTTCCGGACTAGGCCCCAATCAATGGGTCCAATCTCTAACCCAGAAAGAATATTTCCCACGCATGCACAGTTGGGGGCCTGTTACGTCATGCGCATGTGCAGGCTGGTCTTGCAGCTGCCTCCTTCGTGCTCACAGCACTCACTCGCAAGCAATATCCTTTCCAAGTCAAAAATCCCACCATGGGGGCGGGGCATAGTCTGGAATAAATAACAGCAGAACAGAGGCATGTAGGAGGAAAAGGTCTGTGTATCATTATATGAACATGTATGCATCCTGTTTCATTCAGTTTTTTTTTTTTACCTAATGTGTCCTTTAAAGGCCGTGAACACAGTTGTCACAATCACACGCGTTTTGGCATAGAGCAGAAAACACATGCAAATTTGTATAATGTAAGGCTAGGTTCACAGTAGGCATTGCATTCCCTGTAATAGCAAAAATGCAACAGAATGGAAACGTAATTGCAGCACGTTGCATGCAATGCAGCATAGTATGCATCACTGTAACGGTTAGTATGCCTGTTGTTTCGCAGTAACACACTGCATGCACTGTGAACGTCACATCGGGATTACATTACAGTGTGATGTTCGTCTTCTAAATCTGCCACCTTGGAGTTTAAGCTGCTGCAGTTGAGTTCTGATAGTAATTAGACTAGTACTGAGTATTGTAGCACTGCCATATGGCTGTCTCTCTGTACAGTCTTGTCTATTGGTGTGCTGGTAGGGTGAGTAGTATGTGCATGTGTCTGACAGTCTGCACACAGTGTTTATGTGAGGACACAGTTAACACGGGCTAGTAAAAAAGGGCGCACAGGGATAGTGGACAAAAAGGGCGGCGCCATAGACTGCAATGCAAAATATCGGCTATTCGGCGCCCGGCACAAAAAAAGGGTGCCCGAGTAATAGCGGTTACAGGGATCGTGTTAACAAAAGTTTTCGTTTACAAAATAAGGTTTATAACAAATATCGTTTACAAGTTCGTTTTGAGTTTGTCTTATACTTATTTTTTCGTTTTTAAATTTCGCTTACATCAGTTTTAACTTATTTTTTAGTTTTAAAATTTCGCTTACAAAAGTACAACAACTACATTTTCGTTTACACTTCTTTGATCATTTAAAAATGTGTTTTCATATGTATAATGCTTAAATACCGTTTTCAACCTTATTGTATTAGAAATACATCGCTTTTGGTATAAACTTTGTTTTTACTCTTATAATGCGTTGATTATAGTTACTAAAATATCGCTTTTAATATTACTGTTATCTTAAGTTTTCTAATGCGTACATGATTGTAAGGCTATCTATTGTATTGTATATATTTATATATACTTTTCTCTATTTATAATATTAATGTATACATGATTTTAAGGCTATTTTAAGGCTATTTATTCTATTACAAATATATAAATTATTTTATTCAAGTTATTTGTACAGAAGATAAATTATTTTATTCATGTTATTTGTAGAGAAGTATTTTAAGGTTTAAATATATTATTGTTTATATGTGTTTAGAGTGTTTGTGCGGTGGGGATGGTTAGGTTTAGGCATTACCAGGGGGGTCTAGGGGTTAGGGATAGGTACAGGGAGGGTTAGGCATAGGTTCAGTATAATATACGCAACCAGGGGGTGGTTAGGGTTAGGCACCACTAGGGGGGTCTTAGGGTTAGGCACCACCAGGGGGGGTCTTAGGGTTAGGCACCATAAAGGGGGGGTCTTAGGGTTAGGCACCACCAGGGGGGTCGTAGGGTTAGGCACCACCAAGGGGGGGGGGTGTCTTAGGGTTAGGCACCACCAGGGGTGTCTTAGGGTTAGGCACCACCAGGGGGGTCTTAGGGCTAGGCACCACCAGGGGGGTCTTAGGGTTAGGCACCACCAGGGGGGTCTTAGGGTTAGGCACCACCAGGGGGGTCTTAGGGTTAGGCATAGTGTTGGGCGAACATCTAGATGTTCGGGTTCGGGCCGAACAGGCCGAACATGGCCGCGATGTTCGGGTGTTCGACCCGAACTCCGAACATAATGGAAGTCAATGGGGACCCGAACTTTTGTGGTTTGTAAAGCCTCCTTACATGCTACATACCCCAAATTTACAGGGTATGTGCACCTTGGGAGTGGGTACAAGAGGAAAAAAATTTTTAGCAAAAAGAGCTTATAGTTTTTGAGAAAATCGATTTTAAAGTTTCAAAGGGAAAACTGTCTTTTAAATGCGGGAAATGTCTGTTTTCTTTGCACAGGTAACATGCTTTTTGTCGGCATGCAGTCATAAATGTAATACATATAAGAGGTTCCAGGAAAAGGGACCGGTAATGCTAACCCAGCAGCAGCACACGTGATGGAACAGGAGGAGGGTGGCGCAGGAGGAGAAGGCCACGCTTTGAGACACAACAACCCAGGCCTTGCATGAGGACAAGAAGCGTGCGGATAGCATGCTTTGTACCACCATGCAGTCATAAATGTAATAAAGATAAGTGGTTCAATAAACAGGGACCACGCGGCAACGCTAACCCAGCAGCAGCACACGTGATGGAACAGGAGGAGGCGCAGGAGGAGAAGGCCACGCTTTGTGAGACACAACAACCCAGGCCTTGCATGAGGACAAAAAGCGTGCGGATAGCATGCTTTGTACCGCCATGTAGTCATAAATGTAATAAAGATAAGAGGTTCAATAAACAGGGACCACGCGGCAACGCTAACCCAGCAGCAGCAGCAGCAGCAGCACACGTGATGGAACAGGAGGAGGCGCAGGAGGAGAAGGCCACGCTTTGTGAGACACAACAACCCAGGCCTTGCATGAGGACAAAAAGCGTGCGGATAGCATGCTTTGTACCGCCATGTAGTCATAAATGTAATAAAGATAAGAGGTTCCATAAACAGGGACCGGCAACGGTAACCCAGCAGCAGCAGCAGCAGCAGCAGCAGCACACGTGATGGAACAGGAGGAGGTGCAGGAGGAGAAGGCCACGCTTTGTGAGACACAACAACCCAGGCCTTGCATGAGGACAAAAAGCGTGCGGATATAGCAGCAATGCTTTTTGCCGCCATGCAGTCATAAATGTAATACAGATGAGAGGTTCAATAAACAGGGACCGGAAACGCTAAACCATCCCAGATGTTCATCGGTCATGTTACTTGGTTGGGGTCCAGGAGTGTTGCGTAGTCGTTTCCAATCCAGGATTGATTCATTTTAATTTGAGTCAGACGGTCTGCATTTTCTGTGGAGAGGCGGATACGCCGATCTGTGATGATGCCTCCGGCAGCACTGAAACAGCGTTCCGACATAACGCTGGCTGCCGGGCAAGCCAGCACCTCTATTGCGTACATTGCCAGTTCGTGCCAGGTGTCTAGCTTCATGCCCGGTTTCAGGTCCAGCGGTGCCAGCCACAAATCCGTCTGTTCCTTTATTCCCCTCCAAATTTCCTCCCCTGTGTGCTGCTTATCCCCAAGGCAGATCAGCTTCAGCAACGCTTGCTGACGCATGCCAACAGCTGTGCTGCACTGCTTCCACGATCCTACTGCTGCTGGTGCTGGGTTAGCATTTCCGGATGAGGTACAGCTTTGAGATGCGTTGGAGGAGAAGGAGTCAGAGAGGTAGGTGCTGCTGTTGTTATCCAGCTGTTTGCGGCGTGGGCAACACCCGCGCCGTAGCAGGTGAGGAATCGCTGCCAGGCTCCACAAGGTTCACCCAGTGCGCGGTAAGGGAGATGTATCGACCCTGGCCGAACGCACTCGTCCAGGTGTCAGTGGTGAGGTGAACCTTGCAGGCAACGGCATTCTTCAAGCTTCGGGTTATTTAGCTGACCACGTGCTCATGCAACTCAGGCACTGCAGAGCGCGCAAAGTGGTAGCGGCTGGGAACCACGTAACGTGGGATGGCCACTGACATCATGCCCTTGAAGCTGTTTGTCTCCACCACTCGATATGGCAGCATTTCGCAGGCCAGAAGCTTGGCTATGCTGGCTGGCTGTTACTGCCACGGCCCGGGGGTCATTTGCTGGCAATTTCCTCTTGTGCTCAAACATCTCAGAGACAGACAACTCAACCGTAGCGCTGCACACCGAAGGGCTGTTGGTTGTTGTGTTTGATGAACACTGGGAGACCTCAAGAGCACTAGTCCGGAAAGTGACAGTGTCAGCATCGTCTGATGTTTGTGAATGTTGTGAACCACGCAATGGCTGGGCTACTGCTGCTGCTGAGGCGGGTCTGGTGGTGAGTCTGGTGAACCCAAGGGAGGCAGTGTTGCTGGTGGTACCCTGTCCTGCCGCGTTTGCCCACAGAGTGGGATGTTTGGATAGAATGTGGCGGCTCATGCTGGTGGTGGAGAGGTTGTTAATACTTTTCCCCCTGCTCAGGCGGGTCTTGCACACCTTGCAAATAGCCATGGTAACATCCTCAGTGCAGTCTTCAAAGAAAGCCCAGACTTTAACTGGCTGAGGACTCGGACCTCGTGCGTGATGTGCTGGTGCTGCTTAACCCACTGCTGGACGCTTGAGAGGTCATCCAAGTAATTATCTGGTCCTGTTCTTTTGGATCTGTGAGGGTTGTTGTCCTGGACAACATGGGCAGTATTGAGTGGGTTTTCTTGGGTGCTCCCCTGTGGCCTGTACGTGAACCGTCAGGGGAAACACCTCTTCCCTTGCCCCTCCCTCTTTCACCGGATTTCTTCCTCATTTCACTTATCCTTAAAGTACACGCTGACTGGCAGCAGTACAGTGGCAGTACAGAAATGCTATACAGTGGTGGGTGAGCGGTGTACCACTATTGTCAGCAGTGACACAGAGCACAATGCTATACAGTGGCGGGTGAGCGGTGTACTACTGTTCCCAGCAGACACAGAGTGGAAGTAAACACAATGCTATATAGTGTGGCTGAGCCGTGTACACAGAGTGGCATTAAACACAATGCTATATAGTCTGCTATATAGTCACCCCGAACAGGGTGATGTTCTGCAGAACCCGAACAGTGGCAAACACTGTTCGCCCAACACTACTGGGAGGGAACGCAGATTTTAGTACCTAAACACACGATACAACATGTTTTCCGGGGTCGGACTCTGAGGCACATACAGATGGTCCCGATCATCATCCTCATCATACAACTCTTCTCCTGAGTCTGACCCACCCACCACCTCTGCCACCCCAACATCCCCAGACACAGACCCCTCATCGTCCTCAACATTAACTTGGGATGCTGGCCTGAGCCAGACCTCCTCCTCCACATCAGGCCCCATCATCTCCTCAATGGCAGCCCTCATTAATCGCTCTGGCGACGGACTGATGGACACAACGTTCTCCTCCGGGGAGGGCTGCTGCTGACCACTGGCTGCTGGGGTGGATGTTATAGCTTGCGTGGGGCGTTGGCTGTTGCTGTTGTTGGGAGTGCTGCTCACAGCGGAGGTCTCTGGGGAACTCATGTTGAGCTCATATAGTGGTTGACGGTGAGTGGAGTATTACTGATCCCAGCAATATACACACTGACTGGCAGAGTACGCAATGCTATATAGTGTGGCTGAGCGGTGTACACAGAGTGGCAGTAAACACAATGCTATATAGTCTGGCTGAGCGAGCGGTGTACTACTGTTCCCAGCAGAATCAGAGTGGCAGTAAACAATGGTATATAGTCTGGCTGAGCGGTGTACACAGAGTGTCAGTAAACAATGGTATATAGTCTGGCTGAGCGAGCGGTGTACTACTGTTCCCAGCAGAATCAGAGTGGCAGTAAACAATGGTATATAGTCTGGCTGAGCGGTGTACACACAATGCTATATAGTCTGCTATATAGTGTCAGTAAACAATGGTATATAGTCTGGCTGAGCGAGCGGTGTACTACTGTTCCCAGCAGAATCAGAGTGGCAGTAAACAATGGTATATAGTCTGGCTGAGCGGTGTACACATAGTGTCAGTAAACAATGGTATATAGTCTGGCTGAGCGGTGTACACAGAGTGTCAGTAAACAATGGTATATAGTCTGGCTGAGCGGTGTACACACAATGCTATATAGTCTGCTATATAGTGTCAGTAAACAATGGTATATAGTCTGGCTGAGCGAGCGGTGTACTACTGTTCCCAGCAGAATCAGAGTGGCAGTAAACAATGGTATATAGTCTGGCTGAGCGGTGTACACAGAGTTTCAGTAAACAATGGTATATAGTCTGGCTGAGCGGTGTACACAGAGTGTCAGTAAACAATGGTATATAGTCTGGCTGAGCGGTGTACACACAATGCTATATAGTCTGCTATATAGTGTCAGTAAACAATGGTATATAGTCTGGCTGAGCGAGCGGTGTACTACTGTTCCCAGCAGAATCAGAGTGGCAGTAAACAATGGTATATAGTCTGGCTGAGCGGTGTACACAGAGTGTCAGTAAACAATGGTATATAGTCTGGCTGAGCGGTGTACACAGAGTGTCAGTAAACAATGGTATATAGTCTGGCTGAGCGGTGTACACAGAGTGGCAGTAAACACAATGCTATATAGTCTGGCTGAGCGAGCGGTGTACTACTGTTCCCAGCAGAATCAGAGTGGCAGTAAACAATGGTATATAGTCTGGCTGAGCGGTGTACACAGAGTGTCAGTAAACAATGGTATATAGTCTGGCTGAGCGGTGTACACAGAGTGTCAGTAAACAATGGTATATAGTCTGGCTGAGCGGTGTACACAGAGTGGCAGTAAACACAATGCTATATACTCTGGCTGAGCGAGCGGTGTACTACTGTTCCCAGCAGACACAGAACAGTAAACAGAATGCTATATAGTGTGGCTGAGCGAGCGGTGTACCACTATTCCCAGCAGACACAGAACAGTGAACAGAATGCTATATAGTGTGGATGAGCGAGCGGTGTACCACTATTCCCAGCAGACACAGAACAGTAAACAGAATGCTATATAGTGTGGCTGAGCGAGCGGTGTACCACTATTCCCAGCAGACACAGAACAGTGAACAGAATGCTATATAGTGTGGCTGAGCGAGCGGTGTACCACTATTCCCAGCAGACACAGAACAGTGAACAGAATGCTATATAGTGTGGCTGAGCGAGCGGTGTACCACTATTCCCAGCAGACACAGAACAGTAAACAGAATGCTATATAGTGTGGCTGAGCGAGCGGTGTACCACTATTCCCAGCAGACACAGAACAGTAAACAGAATGCTATATAGTGTGGCTGAGCGAGCGGTGTACCACTATTCCCAGCAGACACAGAACAGTGAACAGAATGCTATATAGTGTGGCTGAGCGAGCGGTGTACCACTATTCCCAGCAGACACAGAGTGGCAGTAAACAGAATGCTATATAGTGTGGCTGAGCGAGGTACACAGAGTGGCAGTAAACAGAATGCTATATAGTGTGGCTGAGCAAGCGGTGTACTACTATTCCCAGCAGACACAGAGTGGCAGTAAACAGAATGCTATATAGTGTGGCTGAGCGAGGTACACAGAGTGGCAGTAAACAGAATGCTATATAGTGTGGCTGAGCAAGCGGTGTACTACTGTTCCCAGCAGTGACACAATGACAGGGGGGACCCTGGCTAGCGTGGCTGGAGCGCGAACTACCCTGCCTGCCTACCCAAAGCTAAACCCACAGACAAATGGCGGAGATATGACGTGGTTCGGGTATTTATTTACCCGAACCACGTGACCGTTCGGCCAATCAGAGCGCGTTCGGGTCCGAACCACGTGACCCGTTCGGCCAATCACAGCGCTAGCCGAACGTTCGGGGAACGTTCGGCCATGCGCTCTTAGTTCGGCCATATGGCCGAACGGTTTGGCCGAGCACCGTCAGGTGTTCGGCCGAACTCGAACATCACCCGAACAGGGTGATGTTCTGCAGAACCCGAACAGTGGCGAACACTGTTCGCCCAACACTAGTTAGGCACCACCAGGGGGGGTCTTAGGGTTAGGCACCACCAGGGGAGTCTAGGGGTTAGGGATAGGTACAGGGAGGGCTCTGTGTGAGAGTAAGGTTAAGTATAGTTACAGCATAATATATATAATATATACAATTTATTAAATTATGTATATTTAAACAAAGAGGGGGTCTAGGGGTTAGGGATAGGGATAGGGAGAGATCTGTGTGAGCCTACAGTTAGGTATAATTACAGTAAAATATCTGTAAAACCTACCATTGCATTGCTATGCTTAATGCAAGTGTAAATATCGTTTTTGTTATAGACGCAATTTGATGTTTTTTCAGAATTCGTTTGTTGTTTTAGACGGTATTTTGCCATTTCATTTCCGTTTATTTAACCTATTTAGCACAAAATTTTTGTTTACAACCTCTTAAACGAAAAATATGGTTTTGCATTAAAACTTACAATTTTGGCTGTACCCCGCTCCCTTTTTTCCAGATGCCCTTTTTTGATACACGCCAGTTAACATACTCAAAAGCTGCTGTGTTACCATAGCAGCACATTGCAGCATCCGTGTGGCAAGGATTTGCCATAACACATCGCCTGTCAGGTGGGGAGTAGAGATGGGCCGAACCTCTGATTTTAGGTTCGCGAACCTTCACAGAAGGTTCGGTTCGCGGAAAAGTTCGCGAACCGCAATAGACTTCAATGGGGATGCGAACTTTGAAAAATAGAAAAAAATTATGCTGGCCACAAAAGTGATGGAAAAGATGTTTCAAGGGGTCTAACACCTGGAGGGCACATGGCGGAGTGGGATACATGCCCAAAGTCCCGGGGAAAAATCTGGATGTGACGCAAAGCAGCGTTTTAAGGGCAGAAATCACATTGAATGCTAAATTGCAGACCTAAAGTGCTTTAAAACATCTTGCATGTGTATACATCAATCAGGGAGTGTAATTAGAGTTCTGCTTCACACTGACACACCAAACTCACTGTGTAACGCACCACAAACAGCTGTTTGCGTAGTGACGCCCGTGCTGGACTGGTGCGCACCGTGGCAAGAGTGTAGGCCGTGGCGGTTTTCAAGCCCATATGGTCGCCGGGCTGTGGTAGCTCAATGATAGAACAACAGTGACTGTCCAGCTGATCAAATTTGGTCTGACCACAATGAAGCAACAACCTTATTATCTTTTGTGTCCCACCCCACCCGAGACACTCAAATAGCCAGCGGTCATTGCTTCATTGTGATACGCAAGCCCCTTCACCACGGCAAGGTAATGATCATGAAGGGGGATGGGCATATGTTTTGTTTTTTTGTTGCAGCCGCCCGCAGTGCAGCCAGAAAAATTAGGCAGGCATGTACACGCACCAGAAAAAATTAGTGTAGCGGCCGCTGCTAGCAGCGGCCTTAAAAATTCAGGAATCCGCCTAGAGTCCTGGACCCTGTTGGTGGTGTCGGAGAAGGCAAGTGGCCTGCAGGCAGAGATGCTGTGTATGGGGACTGACTTAGTCTTCGGTTATGCAGTAGCCCTCCGGGATCCATTCCTCGTTCATTTTGATAAAGGTCAGGTACTGAACACTGTCGTGACTTAGGCGACTTCTCTTCTCAGTGACAATGCCTCCAGCTGCACTGAAGGTCCTTTCTGACAGGACGCTTGCGGCAGGGCAAGAGAGAAGTTGTATGGCAAATTGGGACAGCTCTGGCCACAGGTCAAGCTTGCGCAACCAGTAGTCCAAGGGTTCATCGTCGCTGCTCACAGTGTCTACATCCACACTCAAGGCCAGGTAGTCGGCTACCTGCCGGTCCAGGCATTGGTGGAGGGTGGATCCGGAAGGACTATGGCGAGGAGTTGGACTAAAGAATGTCCGCATGTCCGACATCACCCTGAGATCGCTGGAGCATCCTGTCCTTGCCTGCGTGGACTTGGGAGGAGGAGGGTTACTGCCAGTGGTACCTTGATTGCGTTGTGCAGCCACATCACCCTTAAACGCATTGTAAAGCATAATCGACAACTTGTTCTGCAAGTGCTGCATCCTTTCCGCCTTGTGTTGAGTTGGTAACAGGTCCACCACTTTGTGCCTGTACTGAGGGTCTAGTAGCGTGGCCACCCAGTACAGGTAATTCGCCTTGAGTTTTTTGATACGGGGGTCCCTCAACAGGCTGGACAACATGAAAGAGGCCATCTGCACAAAGCTGGATGCAGACGTACTCTCCATCTCGTCTTGCTCTTCCTCAGTGACGGGACGCAACTCCTCTTCCTCCCCCCAGCCACGAACAATACCATGGGAACATGGAGCAGCAGAAGCCCCCTGTGATGGCTGCCACGGTTGTTCTTCTTACGCCGCCTCTTCCTCCTCCACAGAAACACCTTCCTCATCACCATCATCAGAGTCTGACTCCTCTCCTTCCCCACACGACTCCTCTTCTTCCTCCTCCTCTTCCCCCCTCTGTGCTGCCGCAGGTGTTGTGGAAACATTGGGTTCGGATGTAAATCGCTCCCACGACTCCTGCTGCCGTAACTGTTCTCGTTCACGCTCCTCCACAGCTGTATCCAACACTCTACGCACGACACACTCCAGGAAGTAGGCGTAGGGGATAAAGTCGCTGATGGTGCCCTCAGCACGACTCACCAGTTTGGTCACCTCCTCAAAGGGCTACATGACCCTGCATGCATTTCGCATCAGTGTCCAGTTGTTGGGCCACAACATCCCCATCCTCCCAGATTGTGTCCTTGTACTGTAATGATACAGGTACTGGGTGACGGCTTTCTCCTGGCCTAGCAGGCGAAAGAACATCAGCAGGGTGGAATTCCAGTGAGTCAGGCTATCGCAAATCAGGCGTCTCACCGGCAAGTTATTTCTACGCTGAATGTCCGCAAAGCATGCCATGGCCTTGTAAGAGCGCCTGAAATGCCCACACAACTTCCTGGCCTGCTTCAGGACGTCCTCTAAGCCTGGGTACTTGGACACAAATCTTTGCACGACCAGATTCAGCACATGTGCCATGCAGGGTACGTGTGTCAGCTTTCCCAAATTCAACGCGGAATTTAGATTGCTGTCGTTGTCACACACAACGTTGCCGATCTCAAGCTTGTGCGGGGTCAGCCATTGCTCCACCTGTTTGTTAAAAGCAGCCAGGAGAGCTGCTCCAGTGTGACTTTCCGCTTTCAGGCAAGACATGTCTAACACTGCGTGACACCGTCGTATCTGGCATGCAGCATAGGCCCTGGGGTGCGAGGGCTGTGTAGCTGGAGAGGAGATCACAGCACCAGCCAAGGAGGAGGACGATGACAGTGAAGAGGAGGTAGCAGGCGGATAGGAGGTGGCTGGAGGCCTGCCTGCAAGCCGTGGAGGTGTGACAATTCGGTCCGCTGCGCAGCCACGTACTCCCTGCTTGCTGCCATCGGTCACCAGGTTGACCCAATGGGCTGTGTACGTAATGTAGCGGCCCTGCCCGTGCTTGGCAGACCAGGCATCCGTGGTCAGGTGGACCCTTGACCCAACGCTCTTCGCAATAGATGACACCACTTGCCTCTCAACTGCACGGTGCAGTTTGGGTATGGCTTTTTGTAAAAAATAAGTGCGGCCTGTTATCTTCCACTGCGGTGTCCCAATGGCCACAAATTTACGGAAAGCCTCTGACTCCACCAGCTTGTATGGTAATAGCTAATAGTTCCACCACGCCAGCTGTCAGACGCTGGGCAAAAGGGTGACTGGCAGACATTTGCTTCTTACGCTCAAATACTTCCTTTACGGACAGCTGGGTACTGCTGTGGGCAGAGGAGAAGGAACCGCTCAAGGGAAGAGGCGGTGTGGAGGAGGGTGGCTATGAAGGTGCAAGGGAGAAAGCGGATGAAGACGATGCACCTGAAGGAGTAAGAGGAGAAGGAGGGTGGCTTGTCTTTTGGGTGCTGCTTTTCCTCAGGTGTTCTTGCCATAGCTGTTTGTGCCTTCTCTCCAGGTGCCTTCGTAAGGCACTTGTCCCTACGTGAGAGTTGGCCTTTCCACGGCTCAATTTTTGCTGGCAGAGAGATCATATGGCTTTGCTCCGATCTGAGACACACATGTTAAAAAATTTCCAAACCGCTGAGCTCTCCTGGGGTGATGGCGCTACGGTGGCATCAGCAGCTGACGTTAAAGGGCATGTTGGCTGGCTGTCCATAGCTGGCGATACATAGTGCCGGACACTGCCCCCAGCTGTTTCTGAGGACGAGCTCCCTCTGCTTCTATCATGGAGTCGTCTCCTCCTACTCCTCTCTGACTCCCCCTCTGAACGGTCCCCCTGGTCATCTCCTCTACTGGGAACATACGTGGCATCCATATAATCGTCATCATAATCCTCCTGCCCAGCTTCTCTTTCCTCAGACACCTCCTCAACTGCACCAACTTCAGGTGGTTCATCATCCCCCTCCTCACACGTTACGTCCATACTATCGCCACCTAACTCAGACGTATGAGGTGGTGTACCTGCGCCTTCTTCTTGTTGTTGCAGTAGTGGCTGGAAATCAGTGATTTCACCACCACCACCAAATAACTCCTTTGAAGTGTCAAATGCAGCGGATGTGGTGCTTGTTGTAGCGCTGGTGGCTACGGGAGATGAGGTGTTCTGTGTTAAATAGTCAAGCACGTCCTGATCTTGGGAAGTGATGGCACGTGCCTTCTTCTGAGCACTGTATTTTGGGCCAGGTCCGCACGAAATCACAGCAACACCACCTCGCACAGACCTGCCATTGCCTGGTGGCCTTCCTCTGGGTCTGCCTCTACCTCTTCCTGGTTTGTCCATTTTGTCCATCTCGGGGGGGATGCTAGGTACATGCAGTGAGCCGGGTTCACTCAACACAACAGGTAGTTAGATGCAGTAAGGTGGGTTCACTGAACAGTAAAGGTACTTAGATGCAAAGAGGTGGGTTCGCTCAACACAACAGGTACTTAGATGCAGTGAGGTGGGTTCAATGAACAGTAAAGGTACTTAGATGCAATGAGGTGGGTTCACTCAACACAACAGGTAGTTAGATGCAGTGAGGTGGGTTCACTGAACAGTAAAGGTACTTAGATGCAAAGAGGTGGGTTCACTCAACACCACAGGTACTTAGATGCAGTGAGGTGGGTTCACTGAACAGTAAAGGTACTTAGATGCAGTGAGGTGGGTTCACTCAACACAACAGGTACTTAGATGCAGTGAGGTGGGTTCACTGAACAGTAAAGGTACTTAGATGCAGTGAGGTGGGTTCACTCAACACAACAGGTACTTAGATGCAGTGAGGTGGGTTCACTGAACAGTAAAGGTACTTAGATGCAGTGAGGTGGGTTCACTCAACACAACAGGTAGTTAGATGCAATGAGGTGGGTTCACTGAACAGTAAAGGTACTTAGATGCAGTGAGGTGGGTTTACTCAACACAACAGGTACTTAGATGCAGTAAGGTGGGTTCACTGAACAGTAAAGGTACTTAGATGCAGTGAGGTGGGTTTACTCAACAAAACAGGTACTTAGATGCAGTGAGGTGGGTTCACTGAACAGTAAAGGTACTTAGATGCAAAGAGGTGGGTTCGCTCAACACAACAGGTACTTAGATGCAGTGAGGTGGGTTCAATGAACAGTAAAGGTACTTAGATGCAATGAGGTGGGTTCACTCAACACAACAGGTAGTTAGATGCAGTGAGGTGGGTTCACTGAACAGTAAAGGTACTTAGATGCAGTGAGGTGGGTTTACTCAACACAACAGGTACTTAGATGCAGTGAGGTGGGTTCACTGAACAGTAAAGGTACTTAGATGCAGTGAGGTGGGTTTACTCAACACAACAGGTACTTAGATGCAGTAAGGTGGGTTCACTGAACAGTAAAGGTACTTAGATGCAGTGAGGTGGGTTTACTCAACACAACAGGTACTTAGATGCAGTGAGGTGGGTTCACTGAACAGTAAAGGTACTTAGATGCAAAGAGGTGGGTTCGCTCAACACAACAGGTACTTAGATGCAGTGAGGTGGGTTCAATGAACAGTAAAGGTACTTAGATGCAATGAGGTGGGTTCACTCAACACAACAGGTAGTTAGATGCAGTGAGGTGGGTTCACTGAACAGTAAAGGTACTTAGATGCAGTGAGGTGGGTTCACTCAACACAACAGGTACTTAGATGCAGTGAGGTGGGTTCACTGAACAGTAAAGGTACTTAGATGCAGTGAGGTGGGTTCACTCAACACAACAGGTACTAGATGCAGTGAGGTGGGTTCACTGAACAGTAAAGGTACTTAGATGCATGAGGTGGGTTCACTCAACACAACAGGTACTTAGATGCAGTGAGGTGGGTTCACTGAACAGTAAAGGTACTTAGATGCAGTGAGGTGGGTTCACTCAACACAACAGGTACTTAGATGCAGTGAGGTGGGTTCACTGAACAGTAAAGGTACTTAGATGCAGTGAGGTGGGTTCACTCAACACAACAGGTAGTTAGATGCAATGAGGTGGGTTCACTGAACAGTAAAGGTACTTAGATGCAGTGAGGTGGGTTCACTCAACACAACAGGTACTTAGATGCAGTGAGGTGGGTTCATTGAACAGTAAAGGTACTTAGATGCAGTGAGGTGGGTTCACTCAACACAACAGGTAGTTAGATGCAGTGAGGTGGGTTCACTCAACACAAAGCTGGGTATATGCAGTGAGTTAAGTAAACACAACAGGTACTGGGTATATGCAGTACTGGGTAGTACAATGTGCAGCTCCCTGTCACACATAAAGGTAGACACTGAATGTGCTGGGCTGCTGGCAGTGGCACACACACTATGAATTAGCAAGACTGTGCATGCAACAAACGTGTCAGTTTGACACACAGAAAAAAAAAAAAGTACAGGATGAGCTCTGAAAAGAGCTGTTGAGGGGTGCTATAAAAGCAATAATAATCAGCCAGGAGCAAGCTAAGCAGCCAAGAACCTAACTAATCTGTCCCTAGAAGAACAAGTCTGCAGCAGCTGTCCCTAGTCTGTCTCTAGCAGGCTAGCAGGCACACGAGTGAGGCTAATGGTTGCCGGAGCCTGCCTTATATAAGGGGGGGGGGGGGGCTCCAGGGCTTAGTGTAGCCTGAATGGCTACAATGTGCCTGCTGACTGTGATGCAGAGCATCAAAGTTGACCCTCATAGTGCATTATGGGGCAAATCGAACTTCCGCAAAAGTTCGCCTGGTCCAGGCGAACTAGAACCCCCAAAACCGTTCGGCCCATCTCTAGTGAGGAGATATTTCCAGTTTCTCTCTTCATGTACAGAAAAATAAAGGCTGGCAATTCATACAACAGACCCACTCCAGTTCCAGTTATCATATCAGCAGCAGAGCTCCCTATTATGATTATTAATGAATCTTATGTGCTCTGTTGCCACTGCTCAATTAGCTGCTACAGCAGGACTACACATGAGGATTTTCCAATAGATATTGAGGTATTAACAAACAAAAACTCCACATAAGATGTTTTGTGAATGTCAATAATCATATGCCCTGCTTCATAAATAGTGCTTTTCCTCCTTCAAACTCAAAGCACATGAGAGTTGCAGCCAAATAGGCCTCGTTCACATTATCACACGTAGATTGCCGTGCAATAGTAACGCAGCACTTATGATCGCACGCCATCTGCGTTTGTATATGTTGCGTGGCTGATCCCCTTTACTGTAGTGAATGAGTCAGGCGCGCGTTTTGCTTAAAAAATTCGTGCAGCATGCGTTCGCGCACCGCACTGGTAAGGAACGCATGCAGTGTGAACATCAGACAGTGCAGTCTTAGCACTTCTGATGTTTATGTGTGTCTGCCTCCTGCTCACGTTGGCGAAATACAGACGGCAATGCATGTAATGTGAACAAGGCCTACGGGCACACTCGGTAGGCCACCATGCAGTGTTAAGGCTTGTTTCCATATGCGCGCTTTCAACCGCATTTATGGAAACGCGATTGCACGGACATCAGAGAGTGTATAGATGGCACTGTCTGATGTTTCCATACATGCGCTGGGATTCACCACTGAATTGCAGCACATGGTTGCCTGCATTTTGGCCCGTTTGCGCAGAATACAAAACACAGTGAATGATGATAATTTTATAATGTACATATAATTGCATCCAATCATTTCATAGTCTATATACAGAGTTTCATGCCTGATGATGTTTCATGACCCCACAGTCACTTGGCTTCTTCAGAGGCTTGCCATATAATATGTAAAGCTTTGCTTACTGTAAATGCAATCTAAACATGTGCCACAAAAACATTTGTTTCAAATCCATGCCATAACCAGCATTTTAGGTGATATACATAATAATAATAATAATAATACAAATAATAATATACGTGCATGTAATGATCTCATTATCACAATAGAGGGGTATCAGCTACTGATTGGGATGAAGTTCAATTTTTGGTTACGGTTTCTCTTTAAAGGGGCACTATGGCAAAAAAGTGTAAAATTTTAAATATGTGCAAATATAAACAAATAAGAAGTACGTTTTTTCCAGAGTAAAATGAGCCATAAATTACTTTTCTCCTATGTTGCTGTCACTTAAAGTAGGTAGTAGAAATCTGACAGAAGCGACAGGTTTTGGACTAGTCCATCTCTTCATTGGGGGATTTTCAGGGATTTATTTATTTTCAAAGCACTTAGTGAATGGCAGTTGCTCTATCCAACTGCCAAAGAACTGTGTAGTGAGCAGGGAAGCTGGGCAGCATCATTGTTTAAATCCTCTTTAGGGAAAATCTTTATAAAGAATAAAAGACTTGCTGAGAATCCCCTATGAAGAGATGGACTAGTGCAAAACCTGTCACTTCTGTCAGATTTCTACTACGTACTGTAAGTGACAGCAACATAGGAGAAAAGTAATTTATGGCTCATTTTACTCTGGAAAAAACATACTTCTTATTTGTTTGTTTGCACATATTTTAAATTTTACAATTTTTCACTATAGTGTCCCTTTAATACCTCAATTTAAAAATAAACGGAACAATAAACTTATCGGTAGTTTATTTTTTTAATAATAATCATATTCTTTTTTTCATTTTGCCCCTTTTTGTGTATGCATAGTTTAATTAGAGGCCATAGGCTTTGGGGGATGTTTGTATCTTTCTGATGATCTGATCCTGAGAGCTGTAAGTGTTCGGTTACTGTGGCCACTTAGTTATTGTTGCCTCTTCCATACAGAGAAAGCACACTGTGCCAGAAGTACCGACTTTGCCTATGTGTTAATGAGCACTCCTTAGTCTTGTCCTTTTCTTCTGAGACAGAAAGGCTTCTTCTTGAGATACCTCTCAGGTAGATTACATTTGAGCTTCTTTTTCCTAATGGTACACTCAAGTACTTTGACATCGTTTGTGACAAAAAGTACCTATAGGTTACGTGGTGACATTTTGGGACTTGAGATGTTTTTAAGCAGCTTGTGTGTTTTGTTCCCAGACTAAGTTAACTGAGCAAACCTGGTATGAGCAACGTGGCTGTTGTTTGAAATTTTGTTCACTTAGAGATAATATTACAGAAAGATTGATGTCCAGCTGTTTTGCAATCTTTTGTATTCCCTTTTTCAGACTAATAACCACCTATAACCTTCTTTCTATGACCCTCACCGAGTTCTTTTGTTTCACTCACACTTTCACAGTAGAGTTGTCATGACACCCAATTAGTGTGGTTACTGCCAACCAGCCAAGGTCGGATTAATACTTTTTGTGTTCCTAGGCCAAGTATGTTGTGGCTCCCTCTTCTTGTGCCGCAGTTCCCCTCCCATTCCATATGGAGACCCCTCTTCCATTTGTATCATCCTCATACTGCAGCCCCTTTCTTTCATGTACAGCTCCCCTGGGCATCAGTTTCCCTTTTCGTGTGTTGCTCCCCATTTTCACCCTCCTTTTTAATATGTAGTAACCGCTGCTTCATGTCCGAGTGCCCCTTGGCCTGCAGCCGCCTAAGGCCAGGGCCTTTCTGGCCTTTCCTTACATCCGGCCCTGCAACTAGCCAGAGCACAGTGCACCAACCTGCTTACTCATGCTATCTTGTTGTAGTATTACCCTATAGTCTGCCATTGGTAGGCGGCGACACTAGGACCGCCTACTGGGCCCTCCCACCATGTGTATGTGCTTCCCCCAGCCCCATGGTTAGTGTTGAAGGCTCACCTGTCACGCTGGCATGCAATACTAATTACAGGCCCATAGGGGGACACATACACTTTGGGTAACACCAGCAAGGGGTTCATTGCATCTGTCAGATGGCAGGGAATAAAACGCTGTTACAGCCATGCACCCAATCGAGCCCTTGTGACCAAGATTTTCCAGCATGCCCCATTGATCCTTTCAACCTTTTTCTGCCAGAAATTGATGGTAATGATCGATAGCGGCCATGTTGTGGCATTGATATTTGCCAAATTAATTCACTGTGATATTGATGCTAAAAATCAAGTAATGTGTGGGCACCCTTACCTCATACAAATCAACG